>NC_056735.1:751591989-751891989 GCF_019279795.1 Protopterus annectens | reverse complement strand
AGTACCTTAACCTGGTCAAGACCTTTGATACTATACCCCATGCTAGCATAGTTAGCAAGTTAAATGTATTACAAATAAATCCCTATGGGGTAAGATAGCAACTGGCTAACTGGCTAAGTTACAGAACATACACTGTGTGGGAAGCAGGCGTCTCATCAAATAGTATGAAGGTCACCAGTGGTGTTCTGCAACGGTCTGTGCTGGGACTCATTTTACTTGATATTTACTTTTCCAACCTCCAAACTACAAACCAAGACCTCTGGGTATCCATGTTTGTGGATGACTACAATTTAGGAGTCATTGTCAAGTCACCCTCTGGCATCTAAGCCCTGCAACAAGAACTTCCACTTGAACACACCTGGCTGGCAAGCTAACAACTGGCGTAAATTAAATGTGAAAGAATGTAATATAATCGCATTTGGTAACCCCCCCCCCAATCTTACGATATAGACAATACCCCACTCCAAAATGAGAATGCTGTTAGAGACCTTGTTGTGTGGGTTGATAATTCCCTCTCTTTTGATCATCACATAACAACAGTAGTCAGGAAGTCCTTCTACACAGTGCAGCTGATTGACAAGGGGTAACTTTCAAATCCCAAAAGGTCCTTGTCCTGTTATATTCAGCACTGATTAGGCCATTTATTAAATTCAATGTCCCCTTTATGATGGACCTCACTAAACCTATCAAACAACTAGAAAGATCCAGGAGGTTCCTAACTAAGAAGATCACTGGCTTAAAAACTCTGTGCTACCAGAAAAGACTGGCAGCACTGTCCCTTTATTCAGTAACTTATAGACTCCTGAAGGGAGAACTATGCCTTGCCTTCTGATCCATTAAGGATCCAGTAGTCCAGAATATTTTGTATCTCAAAAAACTGAATGATCCCACACATACCAGAGCAAGGGATCTAAGTATTCAACAGCAGATAAGCAGAACATGGTGGAGAGATAGATTCATTGCACAGTGCCTCAATCACTTCTGGAACAGACTCCCACTGCAAATTAAGCAGTATGATACATTTTCTTCCTTCAAACAGTAACTGAACGATCGGACAGGTATTCACAAATTTGCCCCTGGCTTTATTGGTCTGGCCTTCCTCCACAGAACAGGTTCAGTCTGACAACTGGTACTCTCATGACATAAAACGTTGCAAGACTCAATTGCTTTGTACTTCATATGAGTTGAAGGATCACAAATGAAACATTTATGGTGAGTTAATCTGAGAGTTGTTGTTGTGTCTTTCGGCTTTTCCCGGTTAGGGGTCGCCACAGCGGAACTCCGGTCCGCTAATGATTGGCAGTAGATTTTTACGTGCCGAGTTGCCAGCCCTGACGCACAACCTTCAATGAAGGTATGCCCATTCACGCATGTCTCCACACAGAAGACGCTTTAGCTGAGAATCGAAAAGGACAGCGTCTTACTGTAAGGCGACAATGCTACCGCAGCACCACCACCACAGTGAGTTCATCTGAGAGTACTACTTAGCTATCCCCTTTCTGGGATTTTAACATATCTGGTGATATCTAAAGTTATATTTAACTATTATACTAGCTTATTTGGATTTATCTCAAGGAGTCCTAGAGAAATGTACTAGTAAGTATTTTAGCTGATACTAAATGCAACCAAAAGATTACCACCTATCATTTATTTCACTGAGTGGATAACTATAGATTTAAAAAATGTAAGTGAATGAATTTCCATTGGGTACCACACTGAAACAGGCAAATGTGACCAAGAGGCCCACGTTTGATACACTGTGCATATTGATGGAGGCAGACAGTCACTCCATCTAGAAAGAACAGTAGTTTTCTCTTTGTGTAGGATAACCTCTGTTTGATGTCTCCTGGTCCACCTACCATCCCACTACTTATATGGAGAATCCTTGGGAAACAAAAAAAAATAATCAGGCAATTTCAGTCTTTAAAATTGTGATGAAAATAGCACTTGGAACATTGTCAAATTGTGTCCTGCACTTATAACAACCAAATTACGAAGCCCATTTCTTATTCTAATCATCTCTCACCTACATTTTAAAATCTCAGAGTAATCATACTTATCAGCCAAAGAGTCATGCCCTTGTCCCAAAGCCATTACTGTACCTCTCAACCTCTTAGTTGAAGAATTCTATTCAAAGTAAAAAAGAATGGGGGAAGACGGCCCAAACACAGGTTTATGGGTTTTTTTTTTTCTAAATATTGCACTTACAAACTCAAGACAGTTGATAGAATAACATGCTTTTCATTACTGTGTATTTTCTATGAAACTCACATCTCTCTTGTTACTTAGTGACTTCAATCCTATGTGATTTACTAGAAGAAATATAAATTTTATAAGAAAAAGACCAAAAATATGAGACAAAAATATGGACAGTTGAGAGCTATATCACTAAGTCCCCTCTTTATGCAGTCAGATAAAGTAAGCATCATAAAATCAACACATTTTGTTTCCTATTTACAATGTCTGAAGTGAATAACTGTTTGGATAAAATATACATGTGTCATCTGCTGTGTACTAAAACTTTAATGTGATATATATACATAAACTGTAAAATAATGGTGAGTGTTTTATATATGTGTGACCTTAGCAAGATGTAAATACTATACAGTGCACTTAACATGGTTATCATCTAATTATATACACCCAAGTGTCATATTTCTGTTAGCTCATGCTAACTGCCTGTGCAAACACATGTAATGTGGAGCTTTTCTAACCTGGTCTCCTCTTAAATGGAGCTTTCCCAGACTTTCCTGGTAATCAAGTGTAACTAACTAAATAAAATGAAACAAAATAAAATAAAATCTGGAAATGAAGGATTTATGATACTTAAAAGGTTTTCTTTCACTCAGAATGTAAGGGCCTGATGTCTGGGTTATGGCAAACTCTTTCTCTACTTCCTAGTAAGCCTCCAAATTTCATTAATTTCCACTAGTGAATTTTGTACTTTTACAATAAAGACATTAAGGAACTAGAAGATGGCTAGCATCGGTGGTGGAAAGAAAAGATGTCTAGTCAGGTCTCCACTTATTTTAAATGGTCAGGTGAAGTTCCTACATTTGATTATATCAGGCCTGAATGGGAAAAAATTAAGATTAAGTGTCAGGCTTTTGTGGCTTCTACAAACTTTATTCTCACATCTCTAGAAAACATTATACAGTGACAGTACTCTAATAAGCCACAGAATGGCCGTAAGGAATACTCCATATCAAGTTTACTCCCAGGCTGACAAACTCCCTTTCATCTACAAATAATATATTCTCAGTTTTTGGAGTGACTTTAAGATACTCTTTACCAAGTGAAATCTAAAACATCTCATTCTTCAGGTGAGATACTAAACTGAGGCCCTATCTGCCTATGTTGGTGGTAGCTCAGGTGGATGTAAAAGATCCCATGACACCCGATGAGAAGAGTAGGGATTTTTTATTGATATGTACATTGCATATTATTTACATTATTTATGTCTATTTACAAATCTCCATTCATTATAAACTTCAGTTTAAGCATTTCCCCCCACTCTTTTATCCACAATCAAAACATTATTTTCTCCAGAAACTTTGTCAAAGTCCATTTTCCATTGTATTTGATTTCATTTGGTCTCTTGTTCCATACAGTCCATGAAGCAGAATATTATTCTGTTCATTTTCTTCACTTCTTCCTGTTTTTATGCACCATAATAACCAAATTCTATTATATCCATATGTATTTGTTCAAATTTTAACAAACTTTTCACTCTATTATGTTACATATTTTTTCCACAAATTATTAACTCTTTCACATTTCAAAAACACATGCTCAGTAGTCTCAAATTCTCTACATTTATTACATTTTCTGTCTTGCTTTTTCTTGTATGGCACATTTGCCTTAACCAGCATTCCATTCCTTCCCACAATTCTTTGTATTTATAATATACTATCATTTCTATCAAGTTTTTATTTTCCTTCATAATTCCTTTTAATGCCTTACATAAAATTAGAGATGCTGCATGTACTATTGGGTTTATCAAACCCAAGCCTCCTTGCTCTTCTTTCATACACAGAATCCCCCTCTTGACTGGATTCAGTCTAGAGCACCATATAAAAGAAAATATAATCATCATTAGTTCCTTTTCATACTTAATAGGAATCATACAGATGCTAGCAACATAAGCATTTTTTCCAATTACCATGGTGTTCAACAAGTGTGCTTTTTTCTATATGAAAATCTATATGATTTCCCAAAAATAGTCATATCCTTTACATCTGAGTACATTATCTATTTGTGGATGTTTGTATTCATTCCTTCCAAATATTATTCCTAATATATCTATATGTTTTTCATTGAACTCAGTACCTTCTATCATACCTTCAAAACCAAATCCTTTACTTTTCTCTTTATTTATACTTAAACCATTTTTTAATGTATACTTAATTTTTCATTTACTTCTTCCATCCATACTTTATTTTTAACAATTAGTACAATATTATCCACATAATTACACATTATTGGCAATTGTACTCCCTTCATCATTTTGTGTCCACTGCTACTTGAGAGTTTATTAATTTCCTTCACTACTATATTCACAACTAATGAGAAAATTACACTACTAGCTGGGCAGCCCTGCTTTATTCCACATCTTATTTTTATTTCTTCCCCAATCCATCCATTTACATTTATTTTCACATAGTTCCTTTCATAAACTGATTTTATTATTTGTAATACTTTTGCTTACATTTTATGCCTGCAAAATTCCTCATAATGATTTATAATGAATATTATTATAGGCTTTACTTATATCCCTTATCGTAACCTTTGCTTCTACATTTTTATTTATGACACCATGAATTTTCTCTCGTATTATCCATAACAACTATTGACTTACTTCCCTTACCTTTTCTTTTCTTCTGAATACATTTTGGTCATATATTCTATCCAGTATTGTAACCTTTTTGTTATTATTCTCATGAACATTTTGAGATCCGTATTATTCAATGTTACAGGTCTCCAATTTTTTATCTCCTCTTTATTTCCTTTTTTAAATATAAAATTTATGACTCCTGTACACATCTCTTTCTCTTTAATTCCAGTTTCTAACCATTCACATCTTCTATAAAAATATTTTTTGCCACTCCTTCATTTCTTTATACATACCATATTCAATTCCATCCAGTCCTGTTGCAGAATTCATATTAATGTCTTTTAAAATGACATTAAATTCTTTCATAGTTATTTTTGTTCTAAATACTCATGATCTTCATTACAAATTTTTCACCTTTATAAATTTGTTCTATGCTTTCTTCTCTTTTTAACAAATTCCAATACATATTCTTCAATTATTTTGTACATTCCTTCTTGTTGTCTTATTTGCTAACCTTCCTTATTCTTTAATTGTCTTATGTTTTCTTCTTTTATTATTTTACTCAAATATGGTGTTACCTCTTCTTTATTTCCTTGTAAACAATATTTTTATATAACAAGTTAATTTTAATTTGCTTCACTTTATATATTTCTCTTTTTCATAAAAGGAATTTTTTTCTCTAATAAATCTCTGAATGTTTCTTGACTTAATATTTATCTTTTTCTTTTCTTCCTAATACATTCTAAAAATACATTTTATATATTTCTCTTTAAAAATTAAGTTGCCAGTCAAATTCTCATAAAACTCTCTCATATTCATATTTTTCCATAATTCCATATGTTTTTCTCTTCTAAATCTAATTCCTTCTCATTAATTATTTTTATTCCTTTTCCTATTCTAATATATTCTTCATTTTCCTGTACTTTAATCCACACAGCCATATGATCTGAAAATCCAGCATACTTAATTCCTTTTCTTTAACTTTTAAACTATCAGATATTAAAAAATAATCAATTTCTGTCCTAATTTCATTCCTTTTGTAGGTCCAGTGGTTATTCTCTCATACACTTAACTTTCCACTTATCATAATTTCTTTAACCATTTTAACATCACAATTGCTCTTATTGTTTCTTAAAGTACAATTAAATCACCCACCACTATATTGTCCATGTTTACACAAACATATTCAAGAACATTTTTAAACATCATTTCACTCTCCTTTTGTTAATATGGATATAAAACTATAGTTATATACACATATTTTCCATCTCAAGTCTATTACCGTAATTCATCCGTGTTCCACTATGGTTACATCCAATATTTTAATGCTTTCTTGACATAATATACATATGCCCAAGAATGTTTCTTTCCCCATGTTCCAAACTACCACACCATTCCAAAGTTTTTCAGTTTGTGTTCTTTTATTCCTCTGTAAATATACCTATTCTTCTTTTAAGATTTTTCATACTGTTTATATTTAAAGCTAATGTTTTCATTTTTTAAGAAGTTAGTATAATGAAATGTTTATTCCTTTCTTTTATTTTCTCTAATCATTATGTTCCTGAATTTTCTTTTCAACTCTTTTCCCTATTGAATTATTTTTATTTCTTACTGTGTATCAATCAAACTCTTCCTCACTTGTCTCCCCGGTTTCTTTTTCCTTGTTACTTTCTTTAACTTCATGTATAACCATCAGTCGAATCTTTTCGTACATTTTCTTGTATAACTCATTCTACTATCTCTTTATCCTGTATAACTTCATTTTCATGTTCTTGCACATTCAGTTCACATTCTAGCCATGAATGACAAGTATTATCACATTGTTTGTACTTTAAATCTCATTTTTTTGCATTATGCCCTGTTTTACCATGTAAATAGCATCCTTTTTATCACATACATTGATGAAATTATTATTTTTCCAGAAAAATAAGTTTTGGTTGATTCCTGTATTTCGCAAAACCCCTATTACCATAAACATTAATAATACTAAGTACATGCATAACACTATCATTTTCCATTTTCAGTATTACTCTACATTCCCATCCCCAAGTTCTCTTTCATCATATATATTTTGTAGTGCCCATTACTTCTTTACATATAGTTAACAAATGTTCTTTCAGTTCTTTTGCTTCAACTTCAGTTCTAAATGGGCTCATTATTATTTTTTTGTTTGTCTGTAAAAAGCTTGCACCACATGTTCTGACCATGGATAAATATTTTTCTTTTGTTCATATGCACCCCCATAATTTTCCATGGCCTGTCCAGTCTCAAATATCAAATCACAAAAAGTTTCTTTATTAATTAAAATGAATGCTCTTACCTCTTTTGCTTTGAAACCCAGAGCTGCTATGACCGAGTCTCAAACCTCATACTTGTCCAAACTTTCTTCTTTTTTACTGCTCATATGCATTGTGTACTGTATACTTCTTTTTTGTTATTTTTATTTCTGCTTTGCTCCTTCTCCCACAGTTTGTGCACACGTTTTTTTCTCTTGAACTTTTTCTGGCACAGTCTCTTTTTCTCCTTTTTCTTCTGCTTTTTCCATGACGTTGCTCCATGAAATTGATGCTCACTCTGGTTTACCATTTCTTACAAATAATCACCCCTGCCCAAACTGGAGGGTTGTAATTATGAATTTCTCAGTGGTAACTGTCTCTCCTTTAAACAATCTCCTCTGAAAGTTTTCTTCTGAATATATCTCTGTTACAGCTAAAATCTCCTTTTCCTGCAGTGTCACTGTTTTTCTGCATCCACAGCATTAGAAAAAACTTCTGGTACAATTCTGCCATTTCAACATTTTCAGCAACTTTCACTTCATTTTCATCCAAATATGAATCAGCCATGTTTTCTCCCTGTTCCTTCTGGCTACCTCAGCTTCTGGACAGGAAACAGGAAGTCAGGATGTGTAACACACAAAGCCTTCCCCGACTTCCAAGAGTAGAGGAAGTTCCTCGATGCCCTGACCAAATTCCACTAGTATTATAAATATCACCTTGGATCTTCAGTGAAAACAGGCTTGCGTCTTCAGGGAAAACAGGCTATTAACCTAGTGGGACTAACCCAGTCAACAAAGGATAGATAAGATTGATAGCTAGATAGAAATAAATGATAAATAGATAGTTACAAATCTCTGTATACCCCAAGTTTAGAGAAAAAAATGTTAGGCCACCTGAAAAAGCCAGCTACTTGCATCTGCTTCAAACATCCACTTTTAACTTAAAGAAATCTAATTATACTTCAAAACGTTATACTCTGTTCTCTCTCTCTCCTTAATGCAAACATTATTACCTCTTTGAAATACGCTTTTCTACTTACCTTTCACCTTGTACACTCCTTATAAATCCACTCTCACCTCAAGACAGCAACACCTGTAAATTTAAAAAATGCAATATCTCCTGAATGACTACTTTATTTGTTAGGAATTACTTAATTCCTCATTTGCATTTATCTATATATTGCCAATATATTGTACATGTTTTATGGTATTAGGTACTGCTATACATCTAAGCAGATGCATATATTGCACGTTTCTGATATTTTGTAATGTTTGATATATGCCATCAAAACCTCTGTATCTATTATGAAACTGTTACCTTTTTTCTTTTGAAATGTAGACTTATTTTCTTTGGTTTCTGTTGTAACTAACAGGTTGTGGCTGAAATGGATCTTCTTTGGGTCAGCCCACTACCCTGGATAATAAATCCCTTATACCTTTACTCTCTTCAGAAGACAATGCCTTAACTTATTCACAGCAGATTTAATTCCACCAGTGAACTTACTTAATATTAATTTTAGGAACAGAAGTTCCCTTTGGCGATACCTTAATCAATTAAAAAAAAAAGTTTTAAATGGCCTGATAATGTCCCCTATAGAAAGCATATGCTAAGCTGCTGAAGGCCATTTCACCTGCAATCTACTATTACTTATTCATTTCAAGATATTTTGTCAGAGATTTCTCTGGTAGCTGATTCTTAGCCTCCTACCTTAAAGAAACTAGATTTGTTATGATTCAGGAGAAGGATAAATCTTTGTATAAAAGGGATTAAAAAAAATACAAGCCCATAAGCTTTTTTAAGCCAGTAAGCCTTGGGTTCTAATCCTAATGACAAAGATCAAAATTTCATTGACAGGTTTGGAAAGAAAATAGACGTATTAACCACTAAGGCCATTAACTTTAGAACTCATAGGTTCAGCAACAAGGTGATATTAACAAATGGAGAATCTATAGCAAAGTATAATGGAAGCTTCTGTAAAGCAGAAAATAGAACAGACAAGGTAAGATCACATGTTATAATGTAAGGTTATACTTTGTTGGTACTAGCTTTACACCTCAGTCAACCACAGTATTACACAGATTTGCATAGTTAGCAATACAGCCTTCCTCAGAAGATGTTAGGGCTGAAACTCTACATGCCCCTCTAGATAAAACCGACTGACTTGCTCTTTTATTGGAAGATGTGTTAAAACAACCAGGGGGAATGGTAAAATCTATGGGAAATCTAAAGCAAATGTTTCACTCTCCAGTTTCAAAATCTGTCAGTACCACCCCAAGTCTATATACTTCAAAAGAATGCAGAAAAGCAGGTTATAATGTAAGAAAAAGAAACACTTCAGCATCAAACTGCAGTAGCCACTCCAACCTCCTAGAAAGACAATTTCTTTTAGATCCCTGTGCCAGGAAACAACCCTTTTTCCCCTGTCCCAGATGTCTATCAAATGTACCTTCTGTGTGGAGTCTGCATGTCCTCCCCGCAGTTGGGTAGCGTTCGAAAGACATGCGTGCGTAAATGGGCGTGCCTTCGTTGAAGGTTGGGCGTCGAACTGACACCTCGGCGTTTCGTAAAAATCTACTGCCAATCATTAGCGGACTGGAGTTCCGCTGTGGCAACCCCTTACCGGGAAAAGCCGAAAGACAAACAACAACTTCAGCCAAATGGGTAAGAGTAGTAGTCTCTAGAGTTTATACTACAGAACTTTCCAAACCATCAATTGCAAGACCAATCCAAGGCACCTAAAAACTTGAGCTTCTAGCAGATCTTTCTCAAACTCATTAATTTCTATCTCATGCTGTTTAACTAGCATTCCTCAAAGAGACAGGATGTTTATTGAAAGGATTTTCCTTTGTTCCAAAGAAAGGATGGTGGAAGTAGAAGTGTAACAAACTTTGCATCCCTTGTCTTGCCCTCAGCTCATACCTAATCCCAGTCCTGATTCTTCAACATGGCTCAGTAAAGTATAATCCCATAACAATGACAGGCCACCAGTGTACAAGTAAAATCAATTAAAACCACACTTCAAAGCTGTAAGCCACTGCAGACTGCATTTAATTTAATTTAGAATAAAAAGAGTGCAAAATATACAACACTGCAAGTGAACAATAGCAAAAGTGTTTAAATTAAAAGGACTACATATTGACCAGTGCACAACAGCACATAACAAGCTCTTGTGATCAATCAGTCTCATTTTGTTCACTCAAAAATCTAACAATTAAGCTATACAAAGAAACATAGTTTTATAAAACATACACTGTTCACAGTGGAAACAGTGTATATTCACCAGACTGAAGCTACCCATAAGGATAGCTTTATCATTTTCACTGTGACCTACCACTATCTTTACTGTAACAGTAAGCCATGCCTGGAAGGAGATTTGAACCATTTTGCTCAGACAATACATGCAGAGCCATAGTGAAGCTAAAAAAAATACAACTATCTGTGAAGTATCGCTGTACAGCAAAACATCTATGCACAATGCACTGTAATGATGACTTATTTTAAACAAGAACTGCTGTTCGCCTTGCACACTTACATCTTCTCAAAATAATACATCTGTAGTGCAACAGAGGAAAGGGATCATGACGAAGGTAGGCACGGTCTCTAATAGTTTTGGTGCAGCTTGAAATTTGAAGAGTCTGCTGTGCTGAAGGGGGTGAGCTGGTCTTGGGACATGTCTGCCCAATGGCCCAGGGTGGAAATGCTTCCTAGCTCATGCCTCATTGCCCACCTAGTCTAAACAGAAGTCACAGTGCAAAGAGAAGGGATTATGGCTGTAACTTAAAACAAGCTAAAGCTGTTATTAGCAGGTTCAGTCCTCTTCCATGCATTAATTCTGACCTTGTGTGTGTGTGTGTGGGGGGGGGGGGGCAGACTCAGTTTGGCGAGGCACAGAAATACCAGACTAACTTGTTCAGAATCATGGTTAGAGTGGGAGGGAATTAGGGGAAAGAGTACACTGCGAAGTGAGATACCCCACGCTAGAAGTTTCTGTGCTCAAAAATAAAATAAATAAATAAATCACTTTGATGCTTTTACAAGTTAGGGATTTCTCAGAATTACTAAAACAGGGCTGACTTATTACCCCAGTTAAAGAGATTCCAGTGTGACATTCTGAACAATCATTTCATAACCACGGAAGCAGATAATGATGGAATTCTTTTTTCATACTTCTCATTAAAAGCAAACAGAAGGACCTTGGCAAAAAACCTGGTATACACATTCATACCCATCATTATGATAGACCATGCCAGAATTCACATTAGAAAGTTGCACTGTGTCCACACAATATGGAGTTACAGCACTTAATGTCTAGAGTATACTCCTCCATTAACTCTAGGTTTGGTCAACTGTTGCAGTGGTAAAACTAGACTGCTATCACTCAGGGGGTATCTTTTATCTTCAAGTCAGAACTGCCAACATATTCTTCACATTATACTTGCGAAAACTGTCTATGGCCAGTATCCCACCCCCCACCCCATCTCAAAGGAAGCACAACATCAATCTCAAATAGATGTTGGCTATTCAACTTGACCTGGTAGCTTTTCAGTGAGAGTTTCAAAGAAGAAATCTACAAACAGTGATAGATGCAAAATGGTAATGCTGGATCTCAACAAAAAGAAAGGAAAGAAATAAGAAGTTATGTACCTACCATAGCGTTCCATGTAAGTTGTCTTCTTCTCGCCTTCTTTCTTGCTGGTTGGGGATCGGAGCCGATCCTTGGCTCTGACTCAGCCATCTACTAAAGCTCGAGACCTCCCTATATCCCACAATGCTTGGTGCTAGATACCCAGATCTCGTTTGGCAGAGCTAACACCATAGGAAAATTTCAAGGACACCCGTCCAAACTACAAGGTTTACCTACAGTAGTAAAAAGAGGAAGGACGTAACCCAGATAAGAATTAGCCAGAGGAAGAAGGCCTCAAAAAGGGACTCTTCTCGGTCTGTCCAGGCTAGGGGGATGGAGAGTGGGACGCAAGAAAGAAGGCGAGAAGAAGACAACTAACATGGAACGTTATGGTAGGTACATAACTTCTTAATGTTAAGTTGTCTATCTCGCCTTCATTCTTGCTGGTTGGGACAGCGTCACTAGCACCTTAGTCCTGGGTGGCTCATTGGAACAGACTCTTGAGCACAGTGGAACCAAAATCAGCTCTACTCCTAGAGGCCATATCCAACTTACAATGTGAAATGAAAGTATGAGGAGTGGCCCATGTGGCTGCAGCACAAATAGATTCCATTGGTAGTCTTGCTTGAAAGGCTACCGAAGTAGCTAATGCTCTGGTAGAATGACCTTTAGGTTTAGTAGGGAGTTCTTTATGTCTCAGTTGATAAATCAAAGTAATAATAGAGGACAACCACCTGGAAAAGGTTACTTTAGAAACTGGCAGTCCCTGTTTGCCCTCAGCATAGGACAGGAAAAGTTGGTCTGATTTTCTTGTTTGCTTAGTCCTATCCAAATAAAAATGTAATTGCATATGAACATCCAATTGGTGTAACTTTTGTTCAGCTTTGTTCGAATAGTTAGGAAAAAAGGCAGGTAGATCAATAGCCTGATTCGGGTTTGATTCAGAAGGTATCTTGGGCAGAAATGAAGGATTAGTCTATCCTTATGAAACACAAGGTAAGGAGGACGAATACAGAGGGCCTGAAGTTCCGAAACTCTCCTAGCTGAGGTGATGGCTACTAAAAAGAGTGTCTTCCAGGAGAGTAATTTTAAGGAACAGGAAGCCGCAGGTTCAAGGGGGGGAAGAATCAAGGAAGCTAATATCAGGTTTAAATCCCACGGAGGAGGGGGATCTCTGACCGGGGGCCTAAGCAAAAAAGTCCCTTTAAGAAAGGCCTTGCAAAGTCTGTGGGACATGCTGCTGGTTTCTGATAGGCCAGCATGGAAATTTCCAATAGCAGCTAACTGGACCCTAATGGTGGCAGACGAGGAGCCAGCTTGAAAAAGTTCTGCTAAAAAATCCAGAATGTGGTGGACAGGGGCTGAAAAGGGATCTATATTCCTAGCCGCTGCCCAGAAAGAGAAACGTTTCTTCTTACTAGCATAAGTCTTCCTGGTAGTAGATTTATGTGAAGAAAGGATGATTTCACGTACCGGCTGAGAAATATGTGGAAGCCTGGCTAAGGTTGGAAAGTGGAGCAACCAAGCCGTGAGGTTGAGAGACTGAAGGGATCGGTGCAGCCTGCCTGACTGATGGACCAAGAGGTCTGGCAATGGGTCCAGATTCCAAGGCTGCTCCAGCTGGTGACGATGCAGGAATGGGAACAAAATTTGTCAAGGCCAGTAAGGGGCAATGAGGATCATCCTGGATCCCAATGCAGTCACCTTCTGAATTAGTTTGGGAATTAAGGGAAAAGGTGGGAATGTATACAGAAGACCACGGGGCCAATCTCGAACTACAGGGTCTCTGGGGGAGTGGCCGGGAAGGGGGAAGAGAGTGAAGAAATCATCGCACTTGCTGTTGAGAGGAGTTGCGAAAAGGTCGCAGCAAGGTTGACCCCATCTGCGGAAAATTTTGTCCGCTACTGACTGATTGAGAGACCACTCGTGAGGCATGAGAATAGCTCTGCTTAGCCTGTCCGCTATGACATTGGACTTCCCGGGGATGTGCGTTGCTTTCAGAAACCATTGAGAGGAGATCGCCCACTGCCAGAGTCTGAGTGCTTCTCGACATAAGGGATAGGACTTGGTTCCGCCCTGCTTGTTGATGTACCACACTTCAGACATATTGTCCGCTTGAACTGCAATAGTCCCGGTGGTTAGAGAGTCCTGAAGAGCTTGCAACGCTAAAAGCACCACTCTCATCTCCAAGACGTTTATGTACAGGTGGTACTCTAAAGGTTGCCAAGTGCCCTGGACAGTCCTGCCCTGAAAATGCCCCCCCACCCGATCAGGGAGGCATCCATGGTCACTGTGGCAACAGGAGGAGGAAGAACAAATGGTCTGCCTTGGAGTAATAGAGGGGAGACCATCCACCAAGCCAGTTGGTCTTTGCATGACTGAGTGATTATTATCTTGTGAGACATCGGCAGTTGCTGAAAGGACCATTGGGTAAAAAGCATCCACTGAAAAATCCGCATGTGAAAACGAGCCAGGGGAACTAGTATGATTGTTGTTGCCATGAGACCCAATGTTTTTAGTACAAATCTGGCCTGAATCCTCTTGCACTGCTGTAAGACCTGCACATGCCGGCGAATGTCTGACACTCTGTCTAGAGGAAGTTTTGTGGACAGATCTTTTGTATTTAATCTTGCGCCTATAAAGGTTATAGACTGACAAGGCGACAATGCAGATTTTTTGAAATTCATTGAGATACCTAGCTCGGAACAAGTTTGGATGGTATAATCCCTGGCTCACAGTAGCTGATGCCTGGTGGAAGCAGTAAGGAGCCAGTCATCTAGATATGGAAACACCTGGAATCCTCGCCATCTCAGGTGAGCCGTAACCACTGCCATGCATTTGGTGAACACCCTGGGGGCTGTGGTGAGACCAAAGGGCAGGGCTCTGAATTGATAGTCACTGGCTCCCAGCCGGAAGTGGAGAAACCTTCTGGAGTGCCTGTCCATTTTGATATGGTAGTACGCATCCTGAAGGTCTATGGAGCACATCCAATTGTCCTGACCCAAAAAGGGTAGAATGGACTGAAGCGTGACCATCCGGAACTTCGTTCTTTGAACAGATTTGTTTAACCTGCTGAGATCCAAAATGGGTCTCCAGTCCCCTGTCTTTTTTGGTACCAAAAAGAACTTGGAGTAAATTCTGGATCCTTGCTGGTCTGCTGGGACTGGCTGGATGGCCCTTTTTTTTAGCAGTTTTGAAATTTCTGGCACTGCTTGTTCCCTTAGACTGGGTGGAACATATGGAAGGGACTTGGTTGTCTGTACAGGGGTGTGGACAAAGGGGATTTTGTAACCCTCAGATATGATGGACTGTACCCATTTGTCTTGTGTGAGGAGTTGCCAGGCTTCTGGGTACAGTGACAATCTTCCCCCGACTGCCTCTGAAGGTGGACAGTCGGGCAGCCCCTAGGGGTGCTGAAAGGGTTTGTCAGAGAAAGATTCTCTGCTACCCTGATTTTGCGGACCCCCTCTGCCCCTCGGGCAGCGTCTATTATTGTTTCCTCCTCTGCCTCTGGAGGGAAACTCGCCACGTGTGTCAGGCGTGACTCCCTGGAGTTTCCGAAACCACATTTTCCCACTCTTCTGACATTTAGGGTATGGTCTAGAGGGAGTAGAAAAACGGACTCCCACAGCAGAGAGAGTCTTGCCTCCTGCTCACACCTGGTAAGGGTATCCTTCACCTGTGGTCCAAACAGAGCCGAACCATCGAAGGGGGTATTGGTGAAGGACGCCTTAAAGGGGTCAGCAAAGTTACATAACCACATCCAGGCATGTCTTCTCAAAGCCACGCCTGTACCTGCGGCCCTACTTGCATAAGAAATGAACCACATGGAGGAGTTGACGATTGAGTTAAGGGTCGCCAGCTGGGAGTTAATCTTATCTTGAGCCCCGCAGCTGATGAATCCTGAAGGGTATCACCCAGTTCCTTGAGAAGATCCCTTTGAAGGCGGGTGAAGTGGCACAGATAATTCAGTGACCCCATGGAAAAAGTCGCTGAGGAAAACATCCGCTTCAAATACCTATCCATTGTCCTAGACTCTTTATTAGGTGGATGGACAGGCACTGAAGGGTCAGCCAACTCCTTCTTCGTGGCTGCTGCCACCACCATGGCATCAACGGGGACACCTTTTGTCAAAAATTGTTTGTTGGGTGGGGCTGTAATGAACTTAGTGGGCCTACGGGGAGTTGCTTCCACTGTGTCCGGGGCTGACCATGCCCTTCGAGCCACTACTTCCATGAGTGGGTCAAAGGGTGGAGACACCCAGGTGGTGGAAGGGCGAGAACCAAACGCGTCCAGGTATACCGACTCATCCTCGGAAGGGTTATGGGCAGTCCAGTTCCCCATCTGCTTAAGGATCTCTAGGATGTCTAAAAAAAGAGACATCCTCAGAGGGGGATCTTGGGGACCCTTCCAAATCCTCCAATTTGGTATCAGATGTGACTGACTTGGGGGAGTCGACATGTTTCCTCTTACATTTTCTCTTCCGAGGGGGGTCCTCTGAAAGATCAGGGGAGGCCTCGGAAGAGGAAGATATGCCCAATGGGGCGACCTGGAGCATCTGTTCTCCACGCTTGGGGTCAGGCGGGTGGGCAGAGACCAATGCAGGCACCATGGGGGGAGGAGCAGAAGGGGCCAATCGAGGAGCCGACTCATGAGTCACCACACTCCTCATGACCTCGAAGGCGCCCCTATCAGGCAGAGCAGAAGGTCCCCACTCCGAAGAGACGTGAACCCCTGCCGGCACCAAGAGGCATGGCTCCGAGGCCGATGTCGGGGCCGAGCTCACCTGCGTCGAAGCCCCGAGAGGGAGAACGGGGTCGGACAAGGGTCCGATGCCACTCGCCCCCTCGGAGCCGACGAGGGAGTCCTGGCGCCCAGATCCCTTCAAGGATAGAACCAATGAAGAGATCGGAGCAGACGAAGGAGCCGAAAGGTGTGGTATCGGCTCCGTTTCCAAGATTCGAGCCCCAACCAGCTACGGCTCCGAACACAAAGGGGGAGTCGGAGGAGGAATTGCTGAAGACACCGGGACAGCCACAGTCTGTTCAGAAGGGCTGGTTAACATTTGGGCCAGGGCCTGTGATTTAAGGAGTCTACTGACCACCCTGTCCAAGTCATGATAAGATAGCCTGGAGGACCGAGAGGAGTGGGACCTATGGCTTTGTTCAGACTGAAGCAATGGTGACCTCGGAGCCGAAAGAACCGATTCAAGGGAAGGGGACCTTGAACATTTTCAGCCCAAAGATGGTTCCGACACTAAAGTCAGAGCCGATTGAGGTCTAGAGATGTCGGCTCTAGCCGGAACCAAAGAGGAGGAAGATGCTCCGCCCGGTGACGGCTCCGAACTGGGAGCCGACGGTTTGACGGGCTTTGAGGATTTCCCCGACTGAGGCTTCGCCGAGGATCCCTCTGACTTAAGTAAGCCTCTCAAAATAAGCTTGTTCCTACGCTCCTGCAGGACTCTTGGGCTGAAGGCGTGACAGACCGAGCAGGAGTCCTGCAGGTGTAGGGAACCCAAGCAATACACACAAGAAGTGTGACCGTCTGTCAGAGACATCTTCTGACAGCACGAGTCACACTTCTTGAAGCCTGAAACTTTAGTATCCTTGGACATACTGGCAAGGGGATACTAAAGAGAGAAAAAATTAAACTAGTGCTTAAACAAGGCACACAGAAACACTCACACACCCGCACTAGTTAAGCTAACCACACTTAACAACAACAACAACTATCCTTAATAAAAATATACAAATACTATAAGGCTAAACACTATTCCTATGAAATACCAAAGGGGTGGGGTTAGCCACTAAAGAGAAGAAACAAGGGGGGGAAGAAAACTCTCTAACAAAAAAACGAGTTACCTAGGTGGGATAAACTAGGGGATACACAGTCTAACTACACTAAAATGGAAGACTATCTAAATATACTAAAAATACAAGGTAATTTTTTAGCTAATAGCTCTCGAGCTTTAGTAGATGGCTGAGTTGGAGCCGAGGATCGGCTCCGAACCCCAACCTGCAAGAATGAAGGCGAGATAGACAACTTAACATCAACTGTTACCCTGACACTTGCAATGGCTATTTAGAAACAAGTTATGCAGATGAATCTCGTCTCCAGAGAGTTTACACTCAAGTCACCACAATAACCTGGCAGATAAACTGCAGTGTTCCCTTGACTAGCAGTTGTTGAAAATCATGCTGTTGAAGTTGGCAAAGACAGAGGTCACCTTCAAGGTGGACCTGCTCACCTCACATTGAAACCCTCATCTTTCTTATGCTCTCATCCAAGCTCACTCAATTCTGAATAATGCTTTCTCAGTCGGTAAGCTGATGTCATACAAGCTTTTTTGCCAAGTCTTCTGATCCTGAAAGTGCTGTTAAAAAGTAAGGAGAGAAGAAAATCTTAACTCTCCTAGCTAAAAGTTGGTCTAGACAAACTTGGTTCATGCCTCTAACCCAGATATTCAAGCTCTTCCAATAAAATCTGCATTTACTCAACAGATGTCTGCCTCACAAACAAGGCTAAGTTCTGCATAAGAATTCTAACCCCGAATCACACAATTTGGAAGATTTCACGTTAATTTTCAATACTCATCTGTTTTGTCTATATCTTGGCATAAGTTGAGAAAGCAAATACTAGAAAATCATCTCTTTCCCTAAAAAGGCCAGATTCTGCAGTGTTTTGAAAACAAAGACCCATAATGAGCTGCCTGCTAAGTTCTTCAGGTTCTAGCATATCTAACCTCTTTATTCAATAATGACCTGGATTACTGATGTTTCAGTTTAGATGTTAGTCTGCTGTACAATAGTACCTGAAGTAAAATATTGTTGGGCCTCCAATACATCTGGTAACCTATACCTTGACCTAAAGTTTTGTGACTGAAATACAAATGCTTTCTATTTTAAAGCCTACAAACTCTCCCTAGAAGCAGTCACACCAGTGCAGAGGACTCAGATGTAAGCATAGATATGTAAATGTCTGTACACAGTTATCTAAAATTCTATGGTGACATTAAAGACAAATCCTTCCTTCATGTCTAAGCAGGATGTGCAAACAGCTGATGAAAAGCTACATACTCATTTAACAGTAGAAGAGAAACGCATGGGAGTGTGCACAGTAATGTTCCAATGACACCTGCCTATTAATGCGATTCCTCAACTCAGTGAACATTAAACAGCTGTATTTTAATTGGAAACTGGAGTAGAGCAGTTTTGTTGACTGTGATGTGTTCCAAGATGTAAACAGATCTGCCACAATGCATTTTTATTCAGAAATATGGCACAGCAGTAGTTAAAAAGTTTCCATTTAAAATATCTACTCCTGACTGCCTAGCAATGATTATGATGACCACCGAGGGAGAAGTCCAAAACATTAACAACATTCTGCTATCTCTCTCTCATATGGTAAACTCCATTACTACAGGGCACCACTGCTCTAACAGAAAAAAAAGCAGAATAATAAAATGCATCATAAAGCAGTATGTGCAGGGAGATGGTGGCTCATGCTGCAGAGCTGCAAGACTATAGTTCTGTTCAAGCACAACATACCACTCATTTGAGAGAATGGAGCATCTGGCAAACAAGACATAAGCAAAACTGGAAAAGTTAGAAAATCAGAGTTGACACAGTAGCCTGCAGGTCACTGGCTTGGAAGGTGTGTATGGCCAGAAGCTGGTGAAGATAATCCAAGAAAAAAAATGCTTGAGCTGCTAGGGGTGAGCCACTCTTTGCTGATGAAAATGGCTCATAGGATTACACCCAAAGATAAATCCAACAATCTGCCTAAGCTTTCTATCTTCCAGTTGTTTGACTATAATGACCATGAGGCAAGTTCCCTAGAAGGAAAGATTAACACGTCCCATATGAATGAGATTAGGCACAGCACTATGCATTGCAGTGGATTAGAACAGTGCTTGTTTAACAGGAGAAAGGAATAACCGTTCCATCATAAAGAAGCTTAGAGATCTGTGACCGCCATTGCAAAGAAGGTACCTCGTCCAGCTGTGTATATCAATGGATGATAGACAAAGCAGTGTTCTACTGGCCTCCCAAAGAAGAGGCATTTTTCCCTTCCTTAGATGCAAGAGACAACTGCCACCAACATCAAGAAGAAACCCATGTTGTGATGCTTTCCCAATGGTGGATGAGAATATGTGCCATATCAACTCAGATTACCCCAGCTAAATCACCAGAGCAAGAGAAAAAAATGAGCAGAGGAATCCAACAGTTGAAAGTTATTACCCTGCCATCGCCTAAGAAATCTGCCCATACTCAAGTGCAGCAGTGTGGGGAATCTATTCATCAACAGGATCCCCATGTTTGTCAGCCCAATGCAAACTTTTTAATAGGATGAGGCCAATGTTGATTCTTTCTTTAGCACTATAGGTCCCCCACTCAGTGAGGTGAAATAGTGTAAACATTCAGTGCAGCAAGCAGACATATTGACAATGACCACTGCAGTCACCAAGGTATCAGCAATCTGATCAGCACATGATAGCATAATTTATTATTTAGTATTTCTGAAGTTTGGTCCATTTTTGGTGGCAGGTATTGCAGGATAGGTACAGGGGCATGTTTGCTAGCTAGCTAACTAATTAACCTATCATTTGAATTTCAGATGGAAAGGTCAAGAACCTGAGGGCAAAAGTAAACAGACAAGTCTGAAGCAGCAGCTGGTACCTACAGATGTTTGATTTTTTTTTCTGCTATACAAAGACTGGTAATATTCTGATTAGTATGTTCTTCAAAGGTACATTAAGGACTGGGGGCAGTTTGGGCAAGGATGGTATAGCTGTGGAATTGTCATCCACTTCCTGTATCCAGTTATAAGGAGAACAGTATATATTTTTCAGTTACAGGTTCTCATGAATCAGCAGTTAAGGAGTGTTAAATTACTGCATTTTTTTATTGGTTGTCCAGACTAATGTTGCATAGTTTGTAAATATGTCTGGGTGTTTTCTCAAGTGGTTAATGGTGATAGGACTCAACTGCTAGGGCTATCATTACACTCTTGTGGGATAGTTGCAGTCACATCCATCCACACCCTTGAAATGTTGCGTTGTGTGGATGGGAGGTGGCTGAGGACTGCCTAAGCACCACTGTTATGGCCTGCTTGTGGCAATGGTTGCCAAGTAGTGGCACTGAATTAACATGATGCTGCTACATATCCAGTATCAAATAGTAATGAATGTTTTATTATACTCATCACCGGGGAAGGATCTAGTAGCAACTTTGTTTCTATGTGGAACCATCTTCTACAATGCACGTTTTTGGTGGGGGTCAACCTTTCTATACACGGATATTTTCCTGAGGATGCCATATAATTTGTGATGTCAGCTTCCAGTTCTTCAGTAGTAGTGTTGAGGACTGTAAACAAACTACAGTTGCTCATTTTTGCAGTGCTACAAGAAAGATAAAAAGTTTGGTAATTTCTCATAGAAACTGGTGTTATGAGTTTCATGACTTATGGCACTGCATCATTACCAAAGGTCAAGTTTACATCTTGCAATTTGAAAGGGATACTGACTACCTATAAACATGACTTGGTGCTGCATTCTTCTAAACTAAAAGTGGTGCTGCTGTCCTAGTGGACGAGAATTTAGTGTGGGGCCTGCTTCACAAAGCTACAGATAAACTGAGTAGGCAGCTGCTATCACTGACAAGTACTGCTTCAGAAAGTTGCTTCTTTCCAATATTTATGGAACAAATGAAAAATGAGGATGGCAATCACCCTCTACAATAACTATTTAGAAAACTGAAGTCTTTTAGGGCCATAACATCACTGTCATAGAAGAGTTAGACTGCCTAAAGTCTCCAAGCTTTATTCATATTTGGGCACTATTATACCCACAAATTATACACACTTCAGTTACACCACAGATTTATCTAGCCATCTAGACCTATGAATAGTAAACCTGTTCCTGAAGGGGTCATTTATGGGTGCAGAGATTAACTTCATTTCCATATCAGATCACATCATGGTGACAATGTTGACAATGACTTCATCTGGGTTAGGGTATACTTTGCTCTGTTGCTGCAGGATGGATCCACTAATTCTCAAATGTAGACTAGGTAAAGTAGAGATTAAGGACTGGATTATTACATATGGAAAGGAGGCAGGAAATTCTAGGGTCCCTTATTTAATTCAGTAGGAAGTGATCAATTCAAATCTAGAAAGCTAGGCACAGTTCAGGACTAAATTTTATAGGAAGGAAGCAGATACACAATTACAAGGAATGTTTGTTGAAATTCTGGAATTAGAATGAACTTAAAAAGTTGCAGGTTGTTGAAGGTTGAATATTAAGTCTACTAAACAGCACTATTCAACATTGAACTACGACAGTGTACATGATGGACTGGAAAGACAAAGGCTGTTACATTTGGTGAAAACTCTGTCATACCATATGCTGTTGGTCAGTATTATGAAAGACAGAAAAAAACAATTAACATGCACAACTCCTAAGACACTGTCATCACAAACTTGGAGGGAATATGGAAGTCTTGGTGTTCCACTTCTGGGTTTCCAACATCTGTCGTACAAGTGGTGCATATGGAGAATTACAGGATTAGCATGATGGTATACAACTTCTACCAACACATGTACAAGGTCTGCAAGAACAGAACAAAGCAATAACCTGTAAGGAAATATCTAAGTATTGGGGTATAGGGAATGCTCCAGAGCGGGATCTGTTCACAGAGTTTTTACAAGGATAAAGTACAAGTAGATATTGGCTCCAAGAATCTTAAAACTTCAACAGTGGGCCTCGTGTCATAAATTTCTACCACATTCATCTAGGATGGCACAAATTATCCAAGATGGAAAAAAACTAATGATCCAGGTAATTAAAGACTGATTTCCCTGCTTTCACTGGATGCCAAGATGCTGTATATGGTCTTGCCCTCGGGTATGGAGTGGCTTTATCTTCACTAATGCATTGTAATCAACAGAGGTTTTAAATTACATTGGGCCAGATATGGTCAGACTAGCGCTAAGTGTGTGTCAGCTAACATCCACCAGGAACAAGCAATTGGTTGCCAGTTTGTACATACCTTTTAAGACATTTGGCTCAAATGAACAGAATTTTTGATAGTACTAGAAAAATTAAGGAGAAAGATGACATGCCAACAAATCAATCCCAAATGGATGTTACTAAGCTTCCTGATGCTCCTTTTCATTCTTGGGAAGGACTACTTCACATACTGCAGCAGCAGACACACAATGGGAGCATCAGCTGGGGATGCTGAGATATCAGTGGCCAGCTGACTGGCAGGTCACTCATATCCAAGGATAACTTTACAAAGGCGTTTGATATCACACACAGCATTTCTGCACTTTCCAGTTTATGAGTTAATTATTACAAGTTAATCATTATTCCACCAAATAACCTGGGTTATGCTGCAATGAAGACATTTCGCTCTCTCCCCCCAAGGCTTTTCCGGTGGTGTAAAAACTTAAATACCTGGGATTCAGCTTATTAGAGGTAAGTATTAATATTAAGATTAAATTGTGGCCACTTTTTAGCAAGACAGTAGGACAACTGGATAAATGAAGAACCTAAAACTTCCCTTTCTAGCAAGGATTAAGGCAATCATGCTAATGCGCCTTTCCACTTTTATATCTACCACTGATCTTTTTATAAAGGAAGAAATAATTTACAGAAACAACTTTCTGATTTTATACAGGCTTCAAAAATCCTCGACTATCTAGACAGAAGACGGCAAAACCTCTTACTGAAGGTGGCGCAACAGTACTACACTTCCAGTTATACAAGCTTTCTGCACTATTCAGTTCTAAAATTCAGGGTAGAACCTCTTCCTCAGCCCATCTAGTTGAAAATGGAATTCTTGTTGCATACTCATTGATTAGCAAATAGGAAGGAGAACAAACTATGGGAGCGAGGGATATGGAGATAGCAGCCATGGACATGATTTACATACTAAATGGGCAGAAAGTTAGTGTACGGCCATGAGATCACATCTGTGAATCTGTGAAAATCACCATGGACAAGCAAACACTGTGGTGACTAGCACTGATCAATGTGAACACCACGTCTGGAGAGGAGATCTTTTCTCTGTGGCTCTCTTATACAATCTATCCAGGAGTTCTAATGGTCAAGGATTGTGAAGATAGCAACCCCTTCAGCTGTGGATTAAAAAGGAGGAATTTTGCCACTTTCCACTACTCAACGCAGGACTTGTCTGGGCACTTCTTTTAATCACCGTCATCTATTCTAAAGATTATATTGATAAGCTACTGCAAACAAACCAGCCCTTCCTTTACCTAGTACTTAAAACTAAAGGGGATGGCCAGATTAGCAATTATTCATCAGGGTAAAAAATGACATGGGATTTTACTGTGCTGGCTTGGAAAGGCGTTAACCATCCTTTGACCTACATGCAATTCAAACATACCTAGCAGTGGCAAGTTACTCTGGTTAACTTTCAAATATACCTAGCAGTGGCAAGTTACTCTGGTTAACTTTCAAACATACCTAGCAGTGGCAGGTTACTCTGGTTAACTTTCAAACATACCTAGCAGTGGCAAGTTACTCTGGTTAACTTGAGAGACAGTAGGCATTCTAGAGAGGAAATGTTAGTGAACACACACTATTTTACATGAAATGTCTGTGCTTGGAGATGAATAGAATGAGGAAGAAACTGACAGATGCTGTGGAACAAGTCATCAAGTACCCCTACCCTCCCTGGATGCTACCGAACTGTAGATCTTTGGGATTTCTGACAGGTAGTTCCATTCCTGGCAGTTTTACTGACCAGGGTATGTCAAGGACTTTGTATTACTTCCGGGTACCGGAAATTATTATTTGATAACATCACATCATGTTTCTTTAGTTACAAGTACAGACTGGCAATAATGGGACAGTATAGTCAGAAGACACACAAAGTACAAACAAACTTTTAAAATTGTTTCTATTTACCTGGGAGCATCTTGTCTTGCATGTTTCAGTTAGTTCCGCAAATATTATTAAACTACTTAAAACATGACATATGAATTTTCCTACTAGTGTATAATATGACTCCATAGATGTTGTAATGAATGGACTTTTGTTGTTAAATAAACTTTGTCTTAAAAATAATACAAGGTAACAGTAATACTCATCGAAAAACAAGCACTGAGTACAATGGGGTGACATGTTAAAAAAGACATAATCCTCATACACATGCATAGTAAACAATATAACATAATAATCGATCTGCAGTAAAAAAAAAAAAAAATTGTGCTGAATGTAGGTTTTTAAAGTCAGGTACGTCCTTGAAGATTTTTTTTCCAGATCTGGAAGACTGCTTAGCATAAAGTCATTAACTGATTTAAACTACATTTACACAATATAAGAGACAACAGTGTAACCTACCATATAATAGCTATATGATATGTGTATGGAGAAAAAATAACCAGTGGACAGTATTAGGGGTATTACAGGCTACAATAATGTAAGGTAAGTAGTGGAGATATGTAAATGTTAAGAAGACTGAAAAAGATAGCAAAAAAAAAAATCAGCAAAACAAGAAAACCGATAGCTATAGGGACAATCATAGCATCTCAGATGCCCAAATCAATTTACAAATCGAGACAAAAAAGACAAAAATATCTGGGCAGAGACAAAAAGACAAGAAAACAAAACTATATTGCAAAAAAATTAAAACGTCACATCTGTGTGTTCGTATTACCAAATACAGAACACTGCAAGGCCTTTATATCGCATGACAGAGTGCTATTTCAAGAAACTCTCGGAATCATGATGATAACTCTGTAAGGTAATGCTTGCTGTGACCACTGTATCACTGTAGCTCTTAACCTTCCATCTCCAAAATGCAGAAAAAACTCTCTCATAATGAGGAGCAAAAGGACAAAATGTGGACACTTACTAACAACTTCAGCTAAGAAGCTTTCAGCATGAACACAAAAGAGTTTTACCTATCCTAGAAGATGAACAGACAGGAATGGAAGACGCAAAAGTAGACTATGAACAACTGACAGGTACAGTCTAATACAAAATTGCTAAGTGCTTAAAGGAGAAAAGCTATAACTTTCCACTTCCTTTGTATTTTAGTACTGAATGCAGACAGCCCTCTGCTACCATCTACTGGAACAATTGCTTGCAAGGTTAAAACGTGTTACTTTATATTTACAAAAAGCTTTTTAGGATGAATTAATATAATTCAGTACTATTTCTCATAAGTACTAGTTACATAACAATGAATGTGTGACGGAGTCTTTAAGGGGGGAACAGCATGGAAAATGGACTTTTTAAAACTCAAAATGACATTCCTTATAATGAGGTACACATAAGAGGTATGTGTGACAAAAACAGAAGGTAAGAACACTAAGACAAGAAAAAGGCATACAGTTGAAAGTCAGTGATAATGTCCAGGGAACTCTACAGTAGTTGGCCAATCTCTGACGTAAAAGCTTGCCTGTGAACTCTGCCATACACTGAAAAAGAAGACATACTTGTGTATGTGTGTGTGTGTGTGGGGGGGGGGGTCATTATACACATATGCATAGAAACATACACACTTATATAAACTCGCTTACACATATAAGCTCTTTAATGGCTCCCTATTAAAATGTTGGCACTCATAAAGCCAAGTGCCGGCAAAACGAGAAAAAAAAAAATCACAAATCTATAAGAGCAATTCTCAAACATCACTCTGTTCCTTTAGATTTCTTTTTTCTTGTAGTGGGGCAAGCCCCCTGAATTCCCAACTCCCATATTTATATAAACCATCTCCAAGATTGCCATATCTCGGAAAAAATGAATATTATGCAAAATACCTGTACAGGACTTATTATATTCAAGTCCATTTTTTAGGCATTCAGTCCCTGTGTTTCTAGTGGGGCTCGACATTTCAAATGGTCAACCTTATTAATGCATGAACACAGCACCCATATGTCCATACTTAAAGACATTTGCATGTAAAAGTGTATTCATTTCCTATATATATATATATATATATATATATATATATATATATATATATATATATATATATATATATATCTGCCCCTCACCCCTTATCTCTATGGAACAGGTCATCACTGCCCCATCCATGGGACCCAATAACATCCCAGACCCAGGCTGCATCCTACACAAACTCAGGCATGAACCTGCAGCATCATTAGGTTCCCTGTTCATCCAAAGCCTAAGTACCGGCTTTGCCCCAGCCAAGTGGAGGACAGCCACTGTCATCCCTTTACACAAAGGTGGAGCGTCCACTGATTCAGGAAATTGTAGACCCATCAGCCTAACTAGCCTAATCTGCAAGCCCATGAAATGGATTATCATGGACCTCATTAACAGGGACATTGGCAACCTCCAAACACTCAACCCCACACAGTTTGGCTTTGTCAAGCGGAGGTCATGTCTGTTAAATCTGGTTGACTTCTTTGAGACAGTCAACAAAGCCATGGACAAGGGGAAGACGGTGCACACTGCCTACCTTGACCAGGCCAAAGCCTTTGACACTATTCTCCACTTGGGCATAGTAGGTAAACTCTCTCAATTAGGCATCAATCCATATGTTACCAGATGAGTAGCAAATTGGCTCACTGATAGAACCCACCTAATCAAAATAGGGAAGCCACCTCAAGCAGTAGACCCATAATGAGCGGCGTACCCCAGGGATCAGTCTTGGGGCCTCTGTTATTCGAGATATACTTCTCTGACATATAGGCCAAAACCACTGGGCTATGGCTGACCAGGTTTGCAGATGACTGTAAGCTGAGTGCAGTCATCAATTCTCCAAGTGATGTGGACATCCTCCAAGAGGGTCTCACCCAAACAAATGACTGGTGCCAGAAACATGGCCTCAAGTTGAATTCCAAAAAATGCATCATCATCCCCTTTGGGGAGAGTGATGTCCCCACATATTATCACATTAATAACAATGTCCTAAGTACACAATCAGTTGTGAGGGATTTGGGCACCCAGGTAGATAGCAACATGACTTCTGACCACCATGTTGCTTCCATTGTACGGAAAGCTTTCTACACGGCCCACCATATAAGTAAGGATATCTCATCCAGGTACAAAGAGGTCATGACATCCCTGTATTCTTCTAAGGCCAATTATTGAGTACAACGCTCCCCTCGGCATGTACCTTGCAAAGCACATGCAGCAGCTGGAGAGACAACAGAGGTTCCTCACCAGGAGAATCCAGAGCCTCAAACACCTAACCTACACAGACAGGCTAAAAGCCTTGTCCCTCTACTCAGTTTCATACAGACTCCTCGGAGGTGACCTCTGGTTGGCATACAAAACACTCAGACCCTGCCTTGGTGGGACTGCTGCATATCCACAAGTCAAGTGCCACTCGAACAATCCATACGTGCAACCTCAACCTGGCCTGTGATATCAATAGGGCTTGTTGGTGGGACGGATTTGTGTCCCAGACACTCCCTCATCTGTGGAATAGACTCCCTCTCCACATCAAGCAGAGTACCTCATTATCCCTTTTTAAGCGCAAACTGGATAACTGGATGGGAAACAGAAGATACACCCCTGGGATTCCACCTTTGTCCCTGCTGGACAGGGGCTCTGGGTGCTGACTTATCTAAACATGGGCTAAACTCTTGACTAGGCTTACAAGGGCCTCAGGACCAATAACCTAGTAACCTCCTATGATCTCATATATATATATATATATATATATATATATATATATATATATATAGAGAGAGAGAGAGAGATATTACAAATACATATTTATATACGTGTGTGTGTGCGTGCGTGTAGAAAAAAAACGAGGAAACCACAGCATTGGAAAGTCTCAAATAATTTATTTTAAAAGATGAGCACTTTCGCATCTTACAGACGCTTCTTCAGGTCTTAAAACATGTCAATAAAATAAACATTTAAATAGGATACATAATATACATGATAAATAATCACAACTTATTAAAAACAATAACATCATATCAAAACATACTAATAATCATACAGTGCATCGTAATGAAATGCAAACCCTACCCCTTACCAGTAGAACCAATGAATGTTTATTCAGAGATATAGTGGTCAGTCAGATCTTCTCAAATTCATCTGGCAAGTACTGCAGTAGCTGAGGCTGAATCCATAAATCGTTAAAAGTAAGAAAATCACTTAACTAGCCACCCCAGTACCAATAGATATGCATAGCTGAGATATACTGCCCATTCAGAACACATCAAAATCAACTGGCAAGCGCAGCAATAAATCGTAAAATATGTTAAAAAAAAACACAGGAAACAAAACTCTCAAGCCATAACACCTAGTAAGTATATCATCTGCAAGATGATTAAAACAAGATGATCAAAAATAAGATGCAATGGCCTTGACTATACATCTGCTAGATTCTCAAGCAATCATTTAGAATGGCTTAGCACTCCATTCAAACACCAATGCCTGTTTGCTTAACTTACTCAAAAAGTCTACTAGACAGTCCTGACTATTTGCTTCAGCCAAAATCATTAGAATAATATTATTAAACTACCATTGTTTAATATACTCTAAAAATCTACAATATGGGTCTGATGAATCAAGACCAAAATTAGTAGATAAATACCAGTAAAAGCCAATCAAGTCATGCACATAGCTAACAGCAGTTCAACAATCCAAAAACTATCAAACATAAAAAGAAAAAAAACTGTGTATTGCTTGCTACTAAATATATAGAAAACTAAATGAAGCTATACAGAGGAAATAAAACAAAGTAAGCCTCCTCTTCCAGGAGTATACATAAAAAGTAT
Organism: Protopterus annectens; assembly: GCF_019279795.1. Lineage (NCBI taxonomy): Eukaryota > Metazoa > Chordata > Ceratodontiformes > Protopteridae > Protopterus > Protopterus annectens. The sequence goes on along the minus strand of NC_056735.1, from coordinate 751,862,513 downwards.
ATACACAAATATATATCACGTCACAGGCCAAACCATCAATCGGCTGATAAAAACAACAGCAAGGTGGCAGCTGTGTACTATACTGCAATCACTCCTTCTAAACACCCAAATGTTTCACTATTCACTCCAGTCCAGATCATTAAAATATAATTAGTTCATTAAATTTTACACAGCAATAACTAGCCAATCAAAAACAAGCACCTCAAGTAAAAAGCCTATAAAAGTATCAACTATAAAACAGCTGACCAATCAGAGGCCAATCATGTCGTATACATAACAAAATGTTATTTGGCATTCCAGTAGCCACCAAAGCTTATATTATAACAATCATATAGACATAATCATCTCAGCAATTCACTTACAGATGCATATCTTTAAACCAATAGAAGAGGAGAGACTAAATGCATTAGTCAGGCGTAAGGCAATGCCATATAAAATAGAGAAAACGCATATACTTAACACAGACCATGACAGAAACCAAACATCCATCAGCCAATAAAAACACCAAATAGATAGCAAGTGACCAATCCTAGACTGAGCACCTCAAAGAGCCAATGAAAGTAACTACAGAGTGACAGCTAGCCAAATAAATGATCAGATAAATTGTGCATGTTTCATAACGATTCATTAAGATCTACAGTGGATATAAAAAGTTTACACACCCCTGTTAAAATGCCAGGTAATTGTGCTATAAAAAAATGAGACCACAATAAATCATTTCCAAACTTTTCCCACCTTTAATGTGATCTATAACCTGTACAATTCAATTAAAAATCAAACAAATCTGTTAGGGGAAAAAAATAAAAAACGTACAATATGCTGGTTGCATAAGTGTGTACACCCTTAAACTAATACTTTGTTGTGTATGCACACCCTTAAACTAATACTTTGTTGAAGCACGTTTTGATATAATTACAGCATTCAGTCTTCTTGGGTACACACCTTCCATCAATTAAAGAGACTCTGACTAACCCCAAATAAAATTCAGCTCTCCTTGTAGGATTTTCTTGATATTTACTCAGTTGCCTGCTGCAGCAAAAGCCATGGTTCGGACAGAGCTTACAAAGCGTCAAAGGCATCTCATTGTTGAAAGGTATCAGTCAGGAGAAGGGTACAAAAAAATGTCCACAGCACTGGATATACCATGGAACACAGTGAAGACAGTCATCAAAAAGTGGAAAAAATATGAGGCAACGGTGACGTTGCAAATAACAAGATGTCCCTCCAAAATTGATGGAAAGACAAGACGAAAACTGGTCAGGGAGGCTGCCAAGAGACCTACTGCAATACTGAAGAAGCTGCAGGAATTTCGGGCAAGTACTGGTTGTGTACGACACGTGACATCAATCTCCCGTATTCTGCATATGTCTGGACTAATGGGTAGGGTTGCAAGACGGAAGCCTTTTCTTACACAGAAAAACATTCAGGCCTGGCTAAAATTTGCAAAAATATACATAAAGTCTCCCAAAAGCATGTGTGAAAATGTGTTATGGACTGATAAGACCAAGACTGAACCTTTTAGCCACAATTCCAAAAGGTACGTTTGGCACAAAGACAACATTTCGCGTCACCAAAAGAACACCATCCCCACGGTGAAACATGGCAGTATCACACTTTGGGGTTACTTTTCTTCAACTGGGGCTTTAGTCAAGGTGGAGGGAATTATGAACAGTTCCAAACACCAGTCACTTTTAGCCCAAAACCTTCAGGCATCTGCTAGGAAGCTGAAGATGAAGAGGAATTTCACCTTTCAACACGACAATGACCCCAAGCATACATCCAAATCAACAAAATAATGGCTTCACCAGAAGAAAATTAAAGTTTTGGAATGGCCCAGCCAGAGCCCAGACTTAAATCCAATAGAAAATCTGTGGTGTGACCTGAGGAGGGCTGTGCACAAGAGATGCCCTTGCAATCTGACAGATTTGGAGCACTTTTGCAAGGAAGATTGGCAAATACTGCCAAGTAAAGATGTGCCATGCTAATAAGACTCCTACCCAAGAAGAATGAATGCTGTAATTAAATCAAAAGTTGCTTCAACAAAGTATTAGTTTAAGGGTGAGCACACACAACAAAGTATTAGTTTAAGGGTGTGCACACTTATGCAACCAGCGTAGTGTACGATTTTTTATATTTTTCCCCTAATAGATTTGTTTGTTTTTCAAATGAATTGTACAGGTTATACATCACATTAAAGGTAGGAAAAGTTTTGAATGATTTATTGTGGTCTCATTTTTTTATATCACAAAGACCTGGCATTTTAACAGGGGGTGTGTAAACTTTTTATATCCTCTGTATACAGCAACACCTTAGAGCATCATTTACAAACTTCAGCTAATGCTGTAACCTTAGCTAGACTCAACCTAGGATTAACATTTTGCATGTTAGGCAAAACAGAGACACTTCAACAAATAACTGGAAGTAAACCCAATAAAAAGGGGTACATAAAATGAAACATAAAACAATACAAACCAAGCTCTATTCCAAGCCAGAAACCATAACAACTCTAGGCTCTACAGTCATGATTCTACATAAGTACATACATTAAAAGACAAATACAGTTACTGCCTGGAGATGAGCCAAGATCATATTACCAACCTAATAAACACAGAACCTATAAGATGCTCCATAAAATCAAGCATAACAATACGTATGCAACTATAAGGTCAAATAGAATACATACTAATAAGAAAGCCATAAGAAGTCTAATGGCCATTCAATCAAGAAACAGAAAGAGACAGTCAGACTAAGGAGGATGTATACAGAAACACTCAAAACTCTCATCAGTCATATAACACAAACAAACCATAGGATCATTCACAGAGTCTTCGAGCCTTAACACAGGGTTTCAGCAAGACTGCATCATTTAAACCATGCCCCTTATCTGCTTCCATTACAACTATCCAACATAGTTCTGCAAATTCAGTGTCAATAATCAAATCACCCAACCTCATACCTTCATTTAATAATTGTATAGCTGAAAAGACAAAAGAATGCATTTCTACAAAGGCTCCCACATGGCTGGCTACAGCATTATCATCAAGGCTTCTAACATCATAGGTATGTTCTCGAATACGCTCCTTGAGTGAGCGGTTTTGCCTTGCCTATGCAGAATGGATAGAGGATTGGCAGCTGGCCAAATAAACTAGATTCTGACTACAGCAGTCTGCAAACAAATTAAACTTATATTATCTTCCTGTGTCAGGGTGTACAAACACATTATTATTAGACACATATCTACAAGAGAAAGTACCAAATTTACAATATTATTACTTCCATTGCAACCTTTATAACATATCATCCGCTTCAACGATTTCTTGTTTTTACTATTCTCTCTGGCTGCTTATTTGTGGGAGATATATATATATATATATATATAAAATATAAGTGTTGAAGTGTATCATACAAACATATATATATAGATACACACAAATACATACATATATATATATATATATATATATATATATATATATATATATATATATATATATACATATAGATATATATATATATATATATATATATATATATATATATATATATATATATATATATATATATATGTGTGTGTGTGTGTGTATATATATATATATATATATATATATATATATATATATATGTGTGTGTATATATATATATATATATATATATATATATATATATATATATATATATATATATATATATATATATATATATATAAACATTCACACACACAAATCTATAACAGGTATTGATCTGTCATTGCCTCACTTAGCTGTAAAAGGAAAGGAATTATTTGTTTCAACAATACATTTTTTGATATTGTATTTCTTATAGTGTCAGACAAAAACTGCTTCTATATGTGTAATTATGTTCCCTTGTTATCTACTCTGGGTACACCTGATTGGTTCCAGTAACTGATATAATGTGGAAAGTACTTTGTACATTTTTGGCGGATATAAGATTGTAAGTAGTGGAGATTAATGAGAATTCTATTTTCCCCTACTGTTGTTCAATCACAAAAATAGTACATATTTTTTTTCTCTTTGGCCCCTGTTGCCTTCCTATCATCCATATCTCTCTTGGCCAACAGTCCCATTCACTCTCTATCACCTCAATAAACATTGCCTGAGACAAAACATCATTCAGGCAGACATCACAAGTGTCTTTTGATTTTTTTCTTATTTTTATGTCCTACTCCATCCACTGTGGAGATAAGTATAAGCTACCAACACTAGGCTTCATTCTGTTGCCCCTCCACTTCAAGGATGGAGTAATCAGCAATCAGTCCCATCTCCTGCTATAAAGAACCTCTGTCTGTCCTTCCTAGTTTCCATAAGGGAAGATTTAGCTTGAGTGTGTGCTCCCTGAGCATGTGCTCTGCTGACCATGAGGGATACGAAAAGGCTTAACCCCTTTACCTGCCTGGTTCCTGTAATGCCAAGGAGATTAACTGAACCTTGGTCACTTTTTTCAAAGTATGGGCAGTCAGAACAAGTAGGCTGGAATATAATATTTTCAAGCATCAACTATGAATTTATCTGTAGATGAATATGTTGCCTCAACACTTTGTCATCTGCCAAAACCTGCTGTTCTATGTTACAATTAAACTAAAAATTACAACTAGTATGCACCATGTTGAATTTTGTGCAATAAATAGAATTTATTATGGCATTAAGAACACGTTAATACCCAAATAATCAAGTACACGCCCATCAATAAAAATGAAGCTGTTGTACAGCAGGAAAAGTAAAAAAAAATTACAAATATCAGTTCCAGGCATTGGGTCAGGCATGCAACATAGCATTGGCCAGTCCAAACAAAATTATTTTCAGTGTCTGTAAGTACTTTGTTAGCAAATTTTCCTTGTTTTAGAGTCTTCTGACCCATTAAATAGTCCTGTATTCTGTAATCACACACACACACACACACACACACACACACACACACACACACACACACACACACACACAATCTCTCTCTGGGAATTCAAAAAAAAAATAAATAAACTCAAGACAATTACTTACACATGCATGCTGGTTCCTCCACAGGCAAAAGTCCAGTTCAGTTACAAGAAGACTTGCTTGGGTACATCTAAGACACACTGCACTCTTCTCACAGCAAAATGGATCTACCTTTGTGAGTTGGCCAGGTCCTGAATTAACAAGATGTAATAGGAAAGTCTTTGGTTCCTTTTTCTGTAAACAGTATAGCAGTCCTTCAGCATAGCTGTTCCATAGTCTGTTTGTATTAGCAAAAGTCCAAGTAAGATTGGAGAAAGAAGCACTAAAGAATTAGTTCTCCTGTATCATAATTTTTCCAGCAACAGAGAAGGCTTTGGAATTCCATTGTTCTGTCTCTGCAGTGCAATGATTCCAGCTATGGGTATATGATGTGATTCCCCTCCTCCTGTCAGCATTTGGAACAGTTTGTTTTTCTCTCTAAATTCCATTACTTATGACTAAAATTATGGTTTGAGAGGAGGGAGTACTGCCATTGCAGCTATCAGTTTTATTTCCCCACATCTGTGAGTTTTAATACCCTTTCTGGCCTCTTGACACTGGTCTCTTAGAATTGTAAGGTCATCGCCAAAACAGGATGGTCACCAGTGGAGTCCACAAGGGCTCTGTGCTAGGCCCACTCATCTTTGGCATCTATTTCTTGGATGTCAAAGCCAATGTCATAAGCCTCTGGCTAACCAAGTTTGCACATGATTGCAAACTGGGAGCAGTCACTGTATTCCCCCAAGACAAGAACACCCTTCAGGAAGGTCTAGCACAGATAAACCAAAGCCATGGTTAAAAACTCATTCCCAAGAACTGCATTACAGTCTGCCATGCCGGGTAACTATGTTAATTATAAAACACCCTTAAAACTTGATTCACTAATCAGGGATCTGTGAACACATATAGATAGTAACCTAGCCTTTGACCAACATGTGTCCAAGGTAGTAAGAAAATCTTATTAAGATGTTCAACTTATAAGTGAGAGCATGGCATCTAGGTCTGGAGATGTCATCATACCACTGTACTTGGTTGTCATCAGAACCATCATAGAGTATAATGCCTCCTTTGGTAAGTATCTGACCAGACAAGCAGCAACTGGAATGTCCACAAAGGTTCTTTACAAAAATAATAAAGGGAGTAAACACAATGTCCTATGCTGATCACCTCAATGCCCTGTTTCTTTACTCAGTATCATATACATTTCTGAGAGGTGATCTTTGGCTGGCATACAATACATCCCTGGACCTTGTTTTAATGAACCATTTGCACATCTGCAAAACAAACAGCTTCAGAACTACTTGATTAAAGACCTAAATTTTGCCTGTGGCATAAAAAGGACATGTTGGAGGCAACAGGCTCCCCATCAATGTGAAGCAGAGTTCCTCCCTATCCCTATTAAGCACAGCTTGGACCAATGGATTAGTAATCAGAAATTCACCCCTGGTCTGGCTCCTATGTCTCTGATGGACAGAGGTTGTCAGTAAATCACCCCCTATACAAATCAAATTTGTGGGTTACATTTGGGTTGCATGGCTAGGCTTGTAAGGGCCCTAGTGCTCATTAACGTAGTATACACCTATGAACTTACTGACTTTAAAGCCTGAAGCAGAATACAGTTCAATTACATTTGCAGCTTTGATGTCTACTCTTGGAGTAAGCACCTCTTTGTATATGCATAACCTTTGCTGAGAAGATAGGAAAAAAGAAGTTATGCTCTTACAATAATGTTCCATCTGTGTTGTTGATCTTCATTCATTCATTACTGATGAGTGTCGGTTCTGTCCATGGAACCAAGTCAGCCATTATAACAAGCTCGTGTCAGCCAAAAAACTCTTGAGCTAAGTCTTACCCATAGTGTCCCTCGCTATATTACCTCAGATCGGGTTTGTCTGTAAGGAAGGAAGAAAGCGGAGGCTTTATCTGAGTAACTTCCCTATCATTGGCTAGGACCATAGCCAGACCTCCATGAGTCTTTCAGAGGGGGATGGTGGGTGGGTTGTAATGAATGAATGAAGATCAACAATACAATTGGAACGTTATGGTAAGAACATAACTTCTTTATCTGATGTTGTTAATCTCCGTTCATTCCTTACTGATGGGACAGAGTCCCTAGCTACTTTGTTTCCTGGGAAGCCCTATGAAAGAATATTCCTGAGTACCAGTGAACCAAAGGAAGCTCTCCTCCTGGAGACCATAACCAATTTGTAATGCACGATAAAGATATGAGTGGCCCATGCTGCTGCTGCACAAATGTCATCCATGAAAGCTCTTGCATGGAAGGCAACAGATGTTGCAACTGGCTGGTTGAATGTGCTTTGACCTTAGATGGTAGAGGAGCTTTGCTCCATTGATAAATAAAACAAATGCAATCTCTCAACCATTTAGATAAAAGTAACTTTGGAAACAGATCTTCCCAATTTTGGTCCTGAGAATTATACAAATAATTGGTCAGATTTTTGTAATGATTTAGTTCTGTCAAGATAAAAATGCAATTGTCTATACATGCCAAGCAAATGTAGTGAATATTCTCCTTTGTTAGAAAAATTTGGAAAGAAGACTGGTAGATCAATCGTTTCATTAATAGTCAAGTCTGAAATAACTTTGGGTAAAAAAGAGGGGTTAGTCCGGAGTGATACTCTGTCCTTATGGAACACTATTTAAGGATGTTTTATGCACAAAGCTTGCAACTCAGAAATTCATCTTGCTGAGGTAATAGCCACCAAGAATAAAGTCTTCCAGGATAAGAATTTCAGATCACAACTGGAAGCAGATTCAAAGGGAGGTCAAGTCAAGGATTGAAGAACTAAGTTAAATTCCAGGGCTCGCTCGGTTGTTTGAAGGGAGGCCTAATGTGTGCAACTCCTTTCAAAAATATTTTTCAAGGAAGAGTCCTTGAAACCATTATGAAAACTGGAGACTGCCACCAAGTATACTTATATAGTTGAAGCTGCAGCTCCTGAGTGAAGAAGGTTAGATAAGTAAGCTAGCACAGTAGAAAGTGGGACTAAAAAGGGTTAACTCCATTTTTACAAGACCAAATTATGAATCTTTTCCACGTGCTTAGATAAAGTTTCCTGGTGGATAGTTTATAGGAAGCCAGAAGAATGTGGCGGACAGGGGAGGACAGGTTGCTTTGCCTGGCAATTACTGGAAGTGGAGGAACCATGCTGTCAGCTTGAGGCTCGATATGTTCGGATGTACCAACCCCTGTGGGTGAGACAGCAATTCAGAAGTTGGATCCAGAATCCATGGTTGATGTACTAGGTGAGGCCAAAGAAAGGGAAACCAAATTTGTCGGGGACAGTAGGGTGCAATGAGGATTACTTAGCTTTTCAACCGAAGAGCCTTCTTCAAAAATTGTGGGATCAGAGAAAGGGGAGTGCATGCATAAAGAAGTCCCATGGCCAATTCTGCACCACAGCGTCCCTTGGGGACTCCCCCCTGTGGGGGAATGAGGGAACAGTAGCTGCTGCATTTGTGATTTGCGGGAGATTCAAACAGATCACATCAAGGCTGGCCCCAGTGACTGAAGATTTCCGCTACTACGACAAGATTGAAGGACCCTCGTGAGGCAGGAGAATGCATCTGCTCAATTTGTCTGCAATTACGTTGGAATCCCCGGGAATGTGATTTGCTATCACTCATTGCCAAATTCTCATGGCCTCTCGACACAATGGGTAGGACTTGGTTCCCCCTTGTTTGTTGATGTACCAGACTACTGACATGTTATCGAACTGGATGGCAATTGTTTCTGAAGGGAAAACAGGTTGAAATGCTAGCAACACTAGAAGCACTGATATGCAGGTTGACCTCCAAGGGTGACCAAGTGCTTTGGACTGTCATTCCCTGAAAAAGCCCCCCCCACCCCTTCAAGGAGGCGTCTATGTTCACTATGGCTCTGGGCTGAGAGGGGGAGAAACAGCAACTCCATAAGTGGTCCTCTAGCTTCTTCCACCAAATTAAATCTTGTTTGCACTGATTTGTTATCCTGATTTGAAAGGATGTGGGGTGAGTCAAAGTGGACCACTGCATTAGTAAAAGCCACTGTAGTAGTCCCATGTGTAGTCTTGCTAGTGGAACTATTATCGATACTGCCATTGACCTTAACAGTTGGAGGACTGTCCGAGCCGGAGCTTTGTCTTGACAGAGTATCACCCGGAGTCGAGATCCGAGTCTTTCCAGTCTGTGGAGTGGGAGGGAAACTAGGCAAGACTGACTGTCAAAATTTGCTCCTATGAAATCTAATCTTCAAGATAAGCCAAGTTGCATTTGTCTTTCTTTATTGTTATCCCTAAGTGTTCCAGTAGTTGTAGAGTATGATGAGTGGCTGAAACCAGTAGATGCTTGGTTGGGGTGGTGAGGAACCAATCGTCTAAATATGGAAGCACCCCGAATCCTTGCAGTGTCAAGTGGGCTGTTACAACTGCCATGCATTTGGTGAACACACTGGGGGCAACAGAGAGAGACCAAAGGGCAGGGCTCAGAATTGGTAGTGATTGGCTCCCAGCCAGAAGCAGAGGAATCTTCTGGAGCATTTGTCCATTTTTATGTGGTAATACGCGACCTGAAGATCTAGTGAGCACATCCAATCGTCTTTCTCCAGAAAAGAAAGTATAGACTGAAACATGACCATCCAGAATTTCGTTTGTTTGACAAATTTGTTTAGGATGCTGTGGTCCAGAATTGGCCTCCAGTCCCCTGTCTTTTTTGGCATTAAAAAGAACCTCGAGTAGAATCCGGATCCTATCTGGTCTGCTGGGACTGTTTGGATGGCCCTTTTTTTAAGCAGCTTTTGAATTTCTTGAGCTGCTATTTCCCTTTGACTGGGTGGAACATCAGGAATATGCATTAGCTGACTGGGGTAAATGTCGAAAGGGATGTGGTAACCTCTGGCAATTATCGTCTGCACCCAAAGATCGGTGGTTATCATTTACCAGGCAAGGTGGTGCAGAGATAATTGTCCCCCAACTGCTTCCAGAGGTAAGCAATCGGGACACTCTTCAAGAGCACTCATACAGTTGCCCAGAAAAGGAATCTCTGGATCTCTGATTACACGGACCCCCTCTGCCTCTGAAGGGGCGTCTTCCAGATGAGTTCTTCCCTCTGCCCCGGGGGGGGGGGATTCACCACGTGTGTCATGAAAAGGACACGGGATTTTTTTATACCACATTTTTCCACAACTCTGATTCTTAGAATAGGATCATTGGGGGGGGGGGGGGCATACGCCTACTGCAGACAAGGTCTTACCATCCTTTTCACACCTGGCTAAGGTGTCTTTTATCTTAGGGCCAAAAAGAGAAGAGGCCCCTATGGGGGCATTCAGGAAGGAAGACTTAAAGGGATCCGCAAAATCACATAAGCGCATCCAGGTGTGACGTCTCGTGGCAACACCTGCACCCGCTGCTCTACCCACACCTTCGGTAGAATGAGAAATCAACTGCATGGAAGCATTAGAGATAGATTCCAGGGTGGTAAGCTGTGAGGTAACTCTGTCACGTACCCCATCAGCAACTGCTCCTGCAGGCAACTGCTCCTGCAAGGGATTTTGAGAGTTCTGAGATTATATCTCTCTGAAGCTGGGTGAAGTGTGCCAGATAGCTCAGGGATGGAATGGTGAAGGTTGCTGAAGAGTACACCCACTTCCCAAGTCTGTCTATCACCTGAGACTCATTGTTAGTTGGAGGGATAGTACAGCTCTGCTCAGCTAGCTCTTTCTTAGTGGCCACTGCCACAACCATAGCATCTACGGGCAGGCCCTTGGACCAGTGTGGACTGTCCTCTGGAGGGGAAAGAATTTTGTCTGGTCTCCGGGGATAGGTTCAAAGGGATGCAGATTCTTCCAAGTGTGCTGCACTATGAGCTGAACCAAGTCATCTGCAGGCGGGGTCACTCAGGAAGTAGAGTGCCGGGCATGGAAAGCCTGCAAGAATACAGACTCCTCCAAGGAAGGGGTGGTGGATTTCCAGTCCCCCCACTGCTTAAGGATCTCCAGTTTGTCTCCAAAGGAGAAATTCACAGAGGGTGACTGTGGGGACCCTTCCCCTTCATTGTAGTCTGTATCTTCGGTGAGGGATTCTTCAGGGGAATCCACATGCTTCCTCTTGGATGATCTCTTGTGAGGTACCTCCTTGGCGGGGACATCTGAGGAGGACTCTACAGAATGGGTACCTTGTGGAAGGATGTCTTGAGGTTCCCTTGCCCGGTGTCCTTGAGTAGTGGGCTGGGTCAACTGCAGCTCACAGGAAAGGTATATATGGGTCTCCGGCACCGAAGGTACCAGCTGGGAGCCTGCCAAGGCAAGCGCCCTCTCCATCACCTGGAAAGCAGGTTCGCCCAAAGAGGGATGGGAGCCCGTAACCAAGAAAGACAACCTCAGGACCAGGGTCACACCCCACTCTGACGAATCCACTCCCAGGGAAGGAGCCATGGGAGGACCCAGTTCCGCCAAAGGAACTGGAATCATCGTTCACGGCACCAATGAAAAAACAGACACCGCACTAGGGATCATGGTGCTGACAGACCAGTGTCGATCCCGTGGAAGGCCCCACTTTGAATGAGTTGAAGGCCAAATGGTAGACTCTGGAGCCATGGCAAGGTCTGCCAATGGAGCCGAAGAAGCCACACGGTCGGTGTCGAAGGCTCTGATACCTCCCAGGAGGTTGAATGAGGAAAATATGTAGAAGTCCATGGAGAAAAATCCTTGGCTCCGGGTAGGAGGGAGGATCTGGAGGGTATTGGAAAACCTCTGGCCACCAGGAGCTGATCCACAAGCCTCACTACATCCAGTTCCGAGAGTCTCCTGGAGGAATGGGTGGATATCCCTGATGGGGAATCAGGACACTCTAGGAAGGGGGCTACATTGTTGACCAAGAAATGGATCCACCAAAGGGAAATATTGGGTCCGAGGGGTTATTTCACCTTTCAGTACTGAGGTCGAAGGACCACCATGATGTACAGGTAGGGGGGAAGTGACCAGTGTTGGGATGACTATTTTTGGTGCTGAAAGGGAAGTCAGTATTGCTGTCTAAATTGGTGTTGAAGTCTGAAGAATAGGTGCCGAGGGCAGCACCATACTCAGCTGCTGAGGCGCCGGAACCGAAGATGGCACTGTGGTGAGGGTTTGAGGCCATGGTGCTGAGGACGTAGGTACCAATTAAGAGATTTCTGCTTTTGGTTCCAACAATTTGAATTCACTCAAGTGAGGACAGGAGGGTAAAGATTTACTTCTCTTTTTATGCTCTTTCTTTGGATGGGATTAACTCTCCACCTCAGAGATAGCCTCTGTGAAAGGAGATTTAAGGAGACCTTTTAACATAAGCTTATTTTTATGTTCCGCCAACATGTGTGAGCTAAAAGCTTTACAAATCTCACAATGGGGTTTCACAGATAAGTGTGACACCCTGAGACAGTAGACACAGGATGTATGGCTGTCCACATTAGGCATCTTCCTGTCACACTGATCACAGTGCTTAAAACCAGTTGTACCCTTTTTCTCAGACATATTGGTACAAAAAGTATACAATTCAACCACAAAAGCTAAAATGATCAAGCGCAGAAAGAAAATACACTCTCAACAAGAAGGTAGAAGAAAGGAGTTTTTTTTTTAACAGAAGTGGAGGAAGGGGAAAGGGGAATACCAACAATGGTAATGGGAGATACCTTAGCGGTAAGGGAGGGCATGTACCAGCAATGGTACAAGGAAGAAAGAAAGAGAGGGACACACACAGATAAGCGAAAATATACGACTAGCAATAGGCTACCAAAGTATATAGAAATAACCAAAAAGAAGGTTTAACAAGAGACAATTTTTGAAAAATCTTTAAAGGACTTAGCTGAGAGCTGGCTTAACACGTCTTGATTTGTACATGGCAAATGAGATCTGAGGTAATACAGAGAGGGGCACTATGGGTAAGACTTAGCTCAAGAGTTTTTTGGCTGTGCGAGCTTGTTATAACGGCCTCAGTTCTGAGGACAGAACCGACACCATTCAGTAAGGAATGAATGAAGATTAACATCAGATAAAATCTTTCAAATGGGACAGCTATATGTACTTTGTTTTCCAGTGTTCGTGTTACTTTGTCATATGACATTAGGAGATGAACAAAAGTCATACACAGCAATAATGAAGAGAAGATTAATGAATGCAATCTATCACAGTAACATCGACACTATGGAAGTAATCCACACAAAATGCTATTAGAGTCGTAGGAAGACTTCCAAAAGAAAGTTTTAGAATAGAATTTATTAACGCTCTTCACATTGACATACAGAAACATGCGTTTCGCTTCCCTCCCTCACCACCAGGACTTCATACGCTAGCATTTGAAGAAGCATTTCCATTTTATTTAATCAATTAAAACTAATTTTCCAATAAAATCCCTATAAAAATAAAATAAAAATTCAAATGCACCAATCCTAGTTAACAACTCATGAATATTTAACAATAACATAACATATTCATGTGTCTAGACTTCTAAAATCATTCATAGACTCTTGTGAAACAGCACCATCTAGTGTGCAAATCCTATGGAAAAAAACTATGGAAGTAATACATAGCAGTACACACAATGGCATTAACAGGAACAGCACACATAGCAATACAAATAATGCTAATAATAAAAACGTACTTACTGTCGAAAGTCAAATACAGACATTAAAAGTTTGAAAGTATATAACATCAAACGTCCTACATATCCAGCCTTTAAAAGATCAAGAAAGGAAAACAGTTTCCTTTCCCGAACTTCACACTAAAATTCCCCATAACACTAGCCTCATATTCAATCCCCTGTATCATCTCAATAATAAGTGCTAATCCTAAATCCTAACCCTGCCCCTTTATTCAAACTTAACTCTAACTCTACACCTTACCTAAAAAAAAAAAAAAAAATCTTGTATCACTGTCACTACACAAGAAACACTTGGACACACAAATGCACACTACCAACAGTAGATTCATTCCCTTACTAACCGTAGATTCATTCCCTTACCAGCCTTGACCCTAAAATACACACACTCCCACATAAACATACAAAACCTATCCCCTCACCTAATCATAACAAACACGCACACATGCACAAGCACACACACACACCCTCTCCAAATCCCACTCACCTGCCTCAATGAAAAATATCATCGACATTTTGACTATCGAGCTGTGCGTACATTAGGAATTATAGACCACCTCTAGCATTTGTTGACCAAACCTACATTAAAAAAATACAGGGGAGCCATGTCTATTCAAGTATATTGAATGACCAAAATGATGACATGCATAACATCAATATGCTACGTCATGTTTCAATCAGCAATCTCAGTGCCTGCAAAATAAAAAAAACACACAAATGGCATAACTATTAAATCTATATTCTATTTTTGTAACAGGATGAAGAAAGAAGGAATTTCTGTGTATAAGTACAATTATGACATGGAAAGGTGTCCCTCTTTTGCTGTATTATTTTCTGTCTCATTTTAAATAATTTATAACACAACCTTTGATTTAAATTCTTACCTTTCCAATTGACAAACTTTGGATTTAGAGGGAGATAGCACTTCAATGTTTCCACTTCTAAGGTTTACCACTAGTTATAACAGGCACACTGAAACATTTCAGAATGTGATTAAGAAGAACTGGTCCATACTGGAAGTGGAACCATCCTGTTACAAAATCTGAATATAGATTTAATAGCTATGCAACCTGTACCACCATTAATGCTGTGTATTTTGCTACCTGTATGAAATGTGGCTCATTCTACATAGGTAAGACAAACAGAAAACTTAAAGAAAGGATTATTGGCATATGTCAAATATAGAGAGATTAGTGAAGACAAATGCTTTAGCAAAGCATATAATATAGAATGATAAAACACATCACCTTAAATTTGCAATTTTACAAGGGTTTAAGAACTGTGATAGATGTAGGGAGCAGAACTGAAACTCTAGAAGTAAAATGGATGAATATTTTAAGGTCTTATCAGCTACCAGGGTTGAATGAAACGTAATTTAAAACCGTTTTTAAAAATGTGGCCACTGAAATAATGAATGTTTTTTATTGTTTTAAACTAGGATGTTTATATTACACTACTACTGATTTGTTTGCCTTTAAGAGATGATTATGTTAATTAGGATTATGTCACTGAATGAGGTTACTTAAAAGGCTCTGTTGTTTTACTGCAAGCTGATGAAGCACACTGTGTGAAAGCTGTTCATAGGTTCATAGGTTCATAGGTTAGTACTAAGCTAACTGCCCTTGCGAGCCATTGTAAGCCTAGCCAATTATCCCTTGTGAGACTCAAACCCTGCACCTTGTGTTTGTAAGGCAAACACCTTAACCATTAGGCTACCGTTAAGCTAGTTGTTCCGAAGTTTATATATTAAATCTGTGAGGTACTTGGAAGTTTTTTGACAAATACAAAAATAAGCAGAATCTATTATGCACACACCAAATCAGCAATTAAAAATATATATATTCTGAAGAAAGACACTTAGAAATTCATGAACCCAGACTCGACAGAACCAATTTCAGCCTGATGGAATGGTTCCAGTGATAGTTACTTTCCTATAGTCAGAACCAGGGTTAATAATGTTTTGACCATCAAGTAATCATTTTAATTAGCACAGCTAATTGCAAGATAAATGTCATAAAGGCATAAACAGGAAATCACTCCCTTATATTCATAGTTAATCAGACCAGTTACAAAAAATATTGCTATCTTTGGAAGTACCTCACCTTAATATATTAATTAAAAAGACTGCAAAGGTGACTAAGCAAAAAGATCATAGACTTAAAGTCCCTGAGGTATTAAAGAGAGGATGGAAAATAATACAGGATGGAGCCACAGGGTTATAACTCAGCACCTCTCAAACCTGCGGAATAAACTTAAGCTATATATTAAGCAGTGTGTGTGTGTCTCAGTATCTCTCATTAAACATAACCTAAATGATTGGATGGTGTCCACAAATATCACTCCAAGACTGAAGGGTATGGACCTCCTGGACAAAGGAGGTGAAGCCTTGGAATATCTACAAATCGATAATCTAGGACTGTGTGTGTGTGTGTGTGTGTGTGTGTGTGTGTGTGTGTGTGTGTGTGTGTATATGAGACTGAGTATACACGTATAGTTATATGTGTCTATGCACGTGTCTATATATATCTATACATTTATAATATGAAAAATTCTAGCACATAGAAGTACCTAAATAAATAGCAGTTTATTACATGCCTCAGTCAAGAGTATAGACTACAGTTTCACTACAAACAGCCCCATGCCCACCTTTCTAATTAATTTTCCAACTTAAAAGATCTGTCAAAAAGCATATTGAAGGTCATGCTGCTTAACACTAGAAGTCTTAACCTGAAAATGGACTCATTGGAGGCCCTTCTTACACTGGAAGATCCTGATGTTTGTGCGGTCATGGAAACTTGGTTCAGAGATGCGGAAAGCACCCCTGTCTTACCAGGCTTTACCTCATTCCACACATTCCAACCCCAAAATGAGGTTGGGAAGAGTAATGGTGGTGATGTCTCTATCTTCATTAAGGACAGACACACCTCCAGACTGGTTTGCCAGCATGATGCACTGGAACTACTCAAGGTACAACTGACAATTGGCAAAACACCCATCCAAGTTATAGCTAGGTACAGACCCCCATCCATGACTCAGGACACCCACTCCTCTTACCTGGATCTACTTGACTCCATCAAGGTACCCCCTAACACACTGATCCTTGGTGACTTCAAATACCCCACCATAGACTGGGTGAACTACTCTTGCACTAATGCACTTTCTCGACGATCCCTGGACTTCATCAATTCTAATGCACTAGACCAGCTCGGATGATCTCTTGTGAGGTACCCCATAAGGGGGGATAACATTCTGGACTTGGTACTTAGCAACATGGGTGACTGCTGCACCACTCCCATAGTATGTTCTTCCCTGGTAAGATCAGATCATCGGACTTTCTCATTCGAAGTTTCTCTCCCACCCAACCCCCTCCCAGCCATAATCCAGCTAAAAGAATTCTCAAAATCTGACTACAACCTCCTAAGGAAGGGTATCTGTGGCTTTACACCACTGCCCCCCTCAGAGGATGCAGACAATTATCCTGAAAAGTAAGCCAGTGCAGTATACAAGCATCTGTACAACTGCATGGACTCAGCCATACCCAATTGAACTAAAACCTGCTCCTCAATGAAACACAAATCTATTTGGTGGACATCCTCTATCAACAGGCTTTACAACAAAAGGAAGAAACTGTTGTCCAAATTGGAAAAACTCCCTCCTTAGCCTCAACAAGCAAATTAGATCACTACTGAAAACCTCCAAGGCCAATTATGAATAGAAACTAGCCTCCATAACAAAGGGAAACCACAAAGTCTTCTTAAGTTACGTCAGGAACCTCCATGGTAAAGCCCAGGTTCCTTCCTAATTAGTACTTAAGAGTATCACTTACACTGATCTTGTTGACTTAGCCCACCTGCTAGCAGATAGGTTCAGTGCAAACTTCACCCCCCTGCCCCCCAAAGGGCCTTTCGACATCCCCGATACTTGCCCCGTACCTCAGACCTCCATAGATTAAGTGTTACAGGCCCTATCCAAGGCAAAGAACATAGCTTCCATGGGACATGACAGTATGCCAGGATGTATTCTGCACCATCTTCATCAAGAACTGGCTTCTCCATTGAGCACCATACCCAACCACAGCCTAAGTACTGGCTTCATTCTAGCAGAGTGGAGAACTACCATTGTCATCCCCTTGCACAAAGGTGGTGCCACTACTGACCCTGGAAACTATCGTCCTATTAGCTTGACAAGTCTGATCTGTAAAGCCACAGAGCATAGTATTATTATTATTATTATTTCTATGGATCTCATAAACAAGGACACAGGCAACCTCCAAGCACTTGACGCCCACCCAGTTCAGATTCGTCAAGGGCAGATCTTGCCTGTTGAACCTGGTTGACTTCTTTGAGACTGTCACCAAGGCCCTGGATGAGGGAAAGTCAGTACATACAGCTTACCTTGACTTGGCGAAGGCCTTTGACACAATCCCCCACTCAGGCATCATCGAAGAGCTAACACAACTTGGCGTAAATCTCTATCTTATCAGGTGGGTGGCCAACTGACTCAGTGACAGAACCCTCAAAGTCAAAATAGGCTCCTCCACCTCTGATAGCAGCCCCTTCACTAGTGGAGTTCCCCAGGGATCTGTCCTGGGACCCCTACTGTTTGGCATCTATTTCTCAAGAGGTCCAGGCAAAGACAAAAGGCCTGTGGCTGACCAAGTTTGCAGATGACTGTAAGTTGTGTGCTGTCACTGACTCCCCAAATGATGTTAACATACTGCAAGAGGGTATCATAACAATTAAAGACTGGTGCCAAAGTCATGGCCTCAAGCTAAATGTAAAAAAAAAAAAAGTATCATCATACCATTCAGCAAAAACACAACCGCTACTGATTACCACATCAATGGCAACCCCCTAAGCACACAACCTGTAGTGAGAGACCTGGGCACTCAGGTTGATAACAACCTCACATTCACTCATCATATAGCAGCAGTGGTCAGAAAAGCCTGTTACTTGGTTCATCTCATAAGTAAAGGGATTGCATCCAGAAAAAAGGAGGTTATTACCTCTCTATACTCCTCCCTCATTAGACCAATAATTGAGTATAATGCCCTGTTTGGTATGTACCTCTCCAAACATCTGCACCAACTGGAAAGGCTGCTGAAATATCTCACAAAGAGAATCCATGGCCTCCAACACCTGTCCTATGCAGACAAGCTCAAATCACTATCACTCTACTCAGTATCGTACAGATTGCATAGGGGTGATTTGTCTCTCACATACAAGCCAATCTCAGACCCTGCCTTACTAGAGATGCTCCATATCCGTAAGTCTAACTCCTCACGCATAGGCACTACCCACTCAAAAGGCCTGAATCTAATATGTGACATCAACAAAACCTGCTGGAGAGACAGGTTTGTCTTCCAGAAGGTGCCTCATCTCTGGAATAGTCTTCTGATACATGTCAAACAGAGCACCTCGCTGACCTTCTTCAAGCGCAACCTTGATGAGTGGATGGGAAACCACAAATTTGTCCCAGGGGTTCCACCTGTGTCCCTCAATGACAGGGGTGTCAGGTGCTGACTGAGGTTTCTTTTTAGGGATAAACTCTTGGGTAGGCATGGAAGGGCCCCAGGGCCATTAGCCTAGTAACCTCATATGATCCTAATATGCGCTAGCTCTAGCCCTGCCACTAAGCCCAAACCTACACCTAGCCCTAGAAAAAAAAAAAAAAAAACAACTTCCCCTAGCACTACCACAATTCAGACAAATTGGGAGGGGGGAACGTGTGCCACTGTGTCTGTGCGCAGAGGCTGGAGTGTGTAACTGCATGTGGACTGTTATGAACCTGCACTATTCCCTTAAAAATGATGGTAAGATGTCATGCTGAGAAGTTCTTCAAACCACTCAGCTGAGGTATTCATAGTCATGCAAATTCGGTGTTAATTATTTGTACAACTACTGCAAAGTCTATGACCTTGAATCACATTTTAGAGAAGCAGCACAGCCCAACTTACATGTGCAACATGAGCTACATTGCTGTTATAATTTCTATGAATTCCACTCATGTCATTTATTCATTACAGTTTTCAAGCAAAGTCCACACCAGGAATAAAAGTCAAGCAAAAGTACAGTTGTGTACACTTACCATAAATGTAGATGTTTGAGTGTATTCACTGTTGCAGTCATCACACTTGGGTTATCTGCCTGCAGGTAGCCCTCAGTCAGCCCGAATACCAGAGTCTTCAGATTTCTGCGTCGGATGCTGTCGCCTCATCCATGACGTCAGGTCGGCAGGGATATAAAACATGCAGCCGACACCATTACATTTATTTATTTATTTATTTATTTATTTGCAGTTGGTTTACCAGGATAGTCCATTGGGCCAAAATGAACCCGTTTTCAATGGAGTCCTGGGGAGAAAAGCTCCAAAAACAATCTAGGTACATACAGTAGGTTACTAATGATAATTATACAAATGTAAAAGATTCAAGCAAGCAATTTCAAAAGTACAGCAAACATTAGAAACAATACAGACTAGTGATGAAACTTGGAGATGTTATAGACTAAGAAAAGGAATATTGCAAAGTGATACAGAGTAGTTATTAGTTAAGAAGCATAAAGTTAATAGGTGCAGTCTAGTACATTCTTTACAGATACCATGGGAATAATAATGTGAGTTAGGGAAAATAATAAGGAAAATTGCTGGAGTAAACATGGGAGAGAAGGAAGATGAAAATTGCCAGTGTTAGTTATGTGGGGTGGGAGCAAGAGCATTCCCACTGGGACACTAGATGTGTGTGAAGAGATTTTTTGAACATATAATGGTTAGAGGTGGTGCGAATGGGTGGTGGTAGAGAGTTCCAAAGGCGAGCTAGGCTATAGGATAGTAGGTATTTGCCTTGGGGATGAGTTGGTTTGTGCACTTCTAATAGATTTTGATTGTTTGACCTTAATACTCTATCAGGTAGGTGCATCTTAAAGGCAGAAGACAGGGAGGGACAGAGAGAGGGGTTGAAAATGAGCTTGTGGGCAAGAGTTAGCTGAGTATAGGAGAGATGATTGGGTAGTTCTAGCCATTTTAGTTTTTGGAGAGAGTAACAGTGGTGGGTGGAGGATTTATGACTGTTTGCGAACTTGACGATTTTGTTGTAGCAAGAGGAAAGTTGTTTTTTTAGAGAGGACTGAAGATTAGTTAGGAGTGGAGCTCCACAGAGAAGGGAGGAGATAAGAAAGGAAGTAGAGAGAGTGATTTTAGTGATGGGTGCAAGGTACTGATTTTGTCGGTAGAGCATACCTAGTTTTTGATGGGTTTTTTTGATATTTAATTGTAGATGGGAGTTGAAATTGAGCTGGCTATCAATTTGGACCCCAAGTAGCTTGGCTTCTGACACCAGTTCCAGAAGTGAGTTATTTTGACTAGTAATCGAGAACGTGTTTATATCGAAAGAAGTGACTTTAGAGGGGGTAAATACCATTAATTTAGTTTTAGAAGCATTGAGTGCTAGGTGGTTTATTTTCATCCATTGCTCAGTGATTGAAAAAGCATCTTGTGTAAGCTTTAGGAGTATGGGGGTAGATGTGGCAGAGCAGATAATGGTAGAATCATCTGCATATTGGATGATGTTTGAGAATGGGATAGATTTGCAGAAATCATTTATAAATATGTTGAAGAGAAGGGGACCTAGTATGGAGCCTTGGGGGACTCCGGTGGGGGTATTAAGAAATGAGGAGGTAGCCTTTTTCCATTTTACTGCTTGATATCTACTGGATAAGTAGCTGGAGAACCAGTTCAAAGAGGAGGGAGATAGGTTAAGTTTTGAGAGTTTAGTTAAGAGCAGGCTGTGTGAGATAGTGTCAAAGGCCTTAGAGAGGTCAAGTAGTAGGGTAGAAACAATTAGGCCAGAGTCACGAGCTTTATTTACAGTTTCAAGAAAGGAGAGGAGGGCTGTCATGGTGCTATGATTTGGTCTGAATCCATGCTGTGTGGGAGTTAGAAGGTTATTATCTAAGAGATGTGGTAGGAGTTGAAGTTGGACACACTTTTCTAGAAGTTTAGAAATGGGAGACAGGATAGCAATGGGTTGGAAGTTAGTAACATTGTTATTGTTGCCACCTTTATGTAAAGGTATGATTAAGGCCTGTTTCCAGATTTGGGGTACTGTACATTCTTGGATGGAGCGGTTGATTAAAATGCTTATGGGATAGGCAATTGCTTCAGCAGTTATGCTAAGAAAGTAAGATGGGATGTTATCAGGTGCGTTAGTGCATGGCTTCAATTTCAGAAGGAGTTTCTTTATAGTAGAAGTAGGTATAGGTTTTAATGGGAAAAGAGGAGAGTGGGGAGAGGGAGTATTAGGGGGTGGTGAAGATGATGTGGAAGTTAGAGTAGGAGAAGCGGTAGAGGGTAGAGAGTTAGTAGATGGGAATGAGGGAGGAGTAGCAGTGCAGGGTAGATTGTTGGTAGGGGAGGGAGGGGGTGTATTAGAGAATGAAGTGGTACTAGAGAATGAAGAGGTTAATTTGGCAATAGATTCAATGAAAAAGGAGTTAAATTGGGTAGCTAAGTCTAATTCAGAAGCATTAGGGTCTGGGGTGGGGGGTGTGGTTTGCTGGGGTTAAGAAGAGTAGAGATACCCTTCCAGAATTTTTGAGGGTTTGTTTTATTAATGTTTTGGAGTATAGAGAAGTAATTTTGTTGATCAGAGATGATAAGCTTTTTTACTTTATTTCAAAGTGTTTTGTATTCATTGTGGAGTGGGGGGGGGTCTTGTTTTTCTGGTAGAGTGCCCAGGTTTTATCTCTATGGCGCATGGTTGCTAGCGTGTTTTTGGTAAGCCAAGGGGTGGATTTAATTTTTATTCTCTTTGTCCTTAAGGGAGCATGAGAGTCTAGTAGTTTTAAGAATGTTGAGTTGAAGTGGGCAACTGCATTATCTAAAGATAATGTTTTTAAACAATTCCAGTTTATTGCTTTTAGAGAGTTTGAAAAGGTTGTTGGCTTAAAGTTTTTATGGTTACGGGTAGTAATATAATTATGGGTGCGATATGGGATTGAGGGGAGTCGGTGAGTGAAGATGGGTATGTGGTCACTTAGGGGGTCGGGAAGAGTGCCACTGTCAGAAAAATAGTGGGGATGTGAGACTAGAATCCAGTCTAGAATACTACCGCTAGAGACTTTTTTTGAGGGGCGTGTTACAGAGTTGATTAGCTGAGAAAAATTGTAGAGGTTGATGTTAAGAGAGTTAGTTGGAGACTGAATGGAGGCCCAGTTAATGTTCACGTCTCCTAAGATTATGGTTTCATTGCTAATGTTATTGGAGAGCCAGGAGAGGATATTTTCAAGTGTGGAAATATTATCCCCTGGGGGGATGTAGAGGGAAGCTAGACATATGTGTTTGTGTTTGTTTACTTGAAGCAGAGTGAGGAGTAGTTCAGCATTATTAAAATGTGGAATAGGTTTGTTGTAGGGAGTAACTAACAAGGAGGATGAGTATAGGAGAGCTACTCCTCCGCCTTTTTTGTGGGACCTGTCTTTTCTAATGATAGAATAGTTAGGTGGAATTATTTCAGAGTCTTTTATATAGGGTTTTAACCATGTTTCTGAGATAGATAGGATGTCAGGTTTATTATGCATGAGCCAGGCATGGAGGGTTGGGACTTTGTTAACTATACTTTGGGAGTTTAAGGAAGTAAGTAATATGGACTTGTGTATAGTGGTTGAGGTGGGGGGGCCAGGGTTGGGATGGATATCACCTGATAAAAGACTGGTAATCAGATGAAGGATTGAGTTAGAGAGGTAATTGAACAGTTTAGTAAAAAGATTGGGTTCTATTGTGATTCTGAATGATTTACTGGTTGCTATGGGGATAGAGTGTTTTTGAGAGGTAATGAGTTTGTATGGGAAAAGTAGGAGGTTTTTTATAGGATATAGATGGGGAGAAATAAGTGAGTGTGAATGTGGGAGAGGAGAATTAAGGTGGTTGGTTACATGGAAGAATTGTGAATGGTAGGAAGTAATGGGTTGGGTGATGTAGTGAAGATAAGAGAATTTAAGAAGTAGTAGTAGTAAAAAGGAGATGGATGTAGGTTTTAAGAGCATGTTGAATAAGGTTACTTAGTGATGTAATGTTGTAGTTGTATTATATATGTATATAAGGGACTATTTATAAAGAGAAGCTGGTAATTGCCTGATTAGTAGTGAGTAAGTATAGAGTTATGTAGGGTTGGAGGGGGTGAGGTTGGGAGTGGGTGTTAGAGGGAGAATGGAGAATTATAGTCTGGGTGAGATATTCTTGGAGAGGTGAATGAAGTTTAATTTGGGCGGGAGAAGGTAAAGGGTGTTTCTAGAGTATTGGAGACTGATTGGTGTAGAATGGAAGTGGGTGTGGTTACAAGAGGGATAAAGGTAGAAGTGCTAGGGGCGGGTGGAATTTGGGGGCAGGGTAGAGGAGCAGAGTGAGCCGAGAAGCTGCAGTGGAAGAAACCAGGAGAAGAAGATAGAGAGCCTATCAGTGGAGCATTGTTTGCAGGAGGGTAAGTTGTAGAAGGGTAGGTAGAGGGGACCTGGATGTAGTAGGTAGAGTGGGCTATGAGTTATAGGAGAGAAAGTGAGAAATAAATGTAGAACTGAAGAGAATACGAGAAGTGAGTGAATTAAAGTCAATAAAAGTGGGGAGGGGATGCCATCTAGTGGTCAAATGCTGAAGTGCACTTAGCCCACCAGGGCAGTCTCTGGACTAATTTGGACTGAAGGGAGAAGGGAGCTAGTGTAACTCAGGGAGCTAGATGAGGGTGAGAACGGAGAGACAGAAATAAGAGGGGTTTAGGCTGCTGGCTTTCCTGGCAGGGAGTAAACTGAGATAGCAAGCAGGGTTTAAGAAATACAGTAGTTTAAAGTTTGCAGCAGGTACACATACTTCCTTATGTTCTTCTGGGAGACTCTTGGTTCAATTTCCAGAAAGGGGGTTGAGGCAGCAGAGTAGATATTATTGCTTGAGCAATTGGATGAGTTTAGTTACTTTAGTTAGGTCTAGGTGTCCACCCAGGCGAAGTCCCAGGGGGAATTCAGGGCAAAAAAGCTGGAGAACAGGAGAAAAAGTTGAGAGAGAAATAGTAGTTTAGTAATATAATAAAAACACCTTATCTCCTAGTAGTGGTAGTAGGCAGATATCAAGCATGAGTTAAAAGCAAAATTCAACAATTTGCAATAATAATGAATTAAAAAGTAATCCCTTTGCCTGATGGATTGTATCAATTAAAGGCAACTGTTAAGAATTTACCAGGACAATTATAAGCAACTACACTCTTATCTACAAAATACATTAGCAGAGAAAGTTATTGCGTTCGTTTAACAAGATTACTAATGAGGGCCAATTGTTAGGCAAGGGTTGCTAATATAGATTTGTAATGTATAGTCCTAGTTAAGCAACCATATTACTAATGCAGACAGAGATAGATATACAAGGGTCGCTAGTATAGGTTTATAATGTAAGGGAGTTGGCGTTAGCAGAGTACATTTAAAATAATACAAAGCGTCTCAAACACTCAATTTACCAATAGACACTACCAAATAGGCAGCGCTCGTTTAAATCAGTACAAAACCTAATTAAACAAATGGTTTCACAAATAGGCACTACCAACACATTTAAGCGTTTTAAACACCCAATTTACCAATAGACACTACCAAATAGGCAGCGCTCGTTTAAATCAGTACAAAACCTAATTAAACAAATGGTTTCACAAATAGGCACTACCAACACATTTAAGACAGTTCAACATTGTCTCAGACACTCAGTTTTATCAATAGGCACTACCGTTTAGGCAGCGCTCACTTAAAGCAGTACCAAAACATAGAAAAGAAACAGTTGTTCAGATAGGCACTACCAAAATAGGCAGGACAATGTCGCAATTCAGTGCGCCCTACAACCGCGACTAGCTAGGGACATGAGAAGATAGCACATGCACGTGGAAGTTGGCGTTTTACATCAGTTTTTCTTGCCCAGATGTCAGAAGCCTCCAAAATAGGAAGCAATCAAATGGTGTGGAACACCTCCAGTAAAAAGTAAATACCATTTCCATAAGATATGGGCAAAAAAGAGGATAGGTAGAAAATATAGAAAGACAGGGGGCTGGAGGGAGGGTAACCAGGACTGCAACAGTGAATACACTCTAACATCTACATTTATGGTAAGTGTACACAACTGTACTATGTTCTTCGTGTTTCACTGTTGCAGTCGTCACACTTGGGTTGATTCTCAAAGCTGAGAAAGGGTGGAAGCAGTAAAGAAGTAGTAGGGCTGGCTAGCAGGCCTTGTAAGACTGCTGTGGCAAATCCAACTCTGGATTTAGAAAATATAGGTAAGTGGTAATGCTTGGTGAAGGTGTGTACAGAACGCCAGGTTGCAGCTTCCAGGATATCCCTGGTAGGGACTCCCCTGAGAAAAGCTGTAGAGGTTGAGGTAGCCCTAGTAGAATGAGGACTGATTCCCTGTGGGGTAGATTTTCCATGGTGTTTGTAGCAGAAATGGATGCAGTGTGCTATCCATTTAGAAATGGTTTGTTTCGAAATGGCCTTGCCCTCTGCCCCTGTAGCAAAGCTGACTAGCAGCTGGTCAGATTTTCTGAAAGGTTTAGTCCTGTAAAGGTAGAACCTGAGCTGTCTGTGCACATCCAAGGAGTGCAGGATCCTTTCCCCTTTATTCTGAGTATTAAGAAAAAAGGTTGGCAAATGGATGGATTGGTTTAAAGCCACACTGGATACCACCTTGGGCATAAAAGATGGGTTAGTCCTGAGGGAAACCCTGTCCGCATGGAAGATAATGAAGGGTTCCACAGCCATAAGGGCCTGTAACTAAGACACTCTTCTTGCTGAAGTGATGGCTAGCAGTAAGGCTGTTTTCCAAGAGAGGAATTTTAACTCTGCTGTAGCAGCAGGCTCAAAAGGGGGAAGTGTGAGCTTCTCTAGTACAAAGTTAAGGTCCCAGGCAGGAGTGGGAGCTATCCTTGGGGGTCTTAAATTGTTAGCTCCTCTCAGGAACTGTTTGATCAGAGGGTGAGAGAAGAGGGGTGGCTCAGTATTGTAATGAGCTGAGATGGCAGAGGCATGAATCTTAATTGATGAGAAGGATAGGCCTTTGTGGAGCAGCTCTGCTAGGTAATCTAGGATTTGAGGCAAGGAAGGCACGGCTGTGTCCTTCCCTTGAGACTGGTTCCAAGAACAGTATCTATTCCACTTTTCTGAATAGGATTACATAGTACTGGGCCTCCTGGCCTCAATGATAACATCCAGCACCTGTTTGCTGAGAGTTGCTGGTGATGTATTCAGGGAATAAGCCAGGCTGCCAGGTTCAGGGTTTGCAGCTGAGGATGCAAAATCTGTCCCTCCTGCTGGGACAGCAGAGAGGGGGTCTGATGTAGGTGGCACTGCTGTCAGACTGCATAGGAGTGGGTACCAATGCTGGCGTGACCAGTCTGGTGCAATAAGGATTGTCCTTGGCCTGTCCTGTTTGATCTTGAGGAGTACTTTTGGAAGGAGGGGGAGAGGGGGAAAGGCATAGATTGAGAGGTGTCCACATGTGAAGGATAGGGCACTCACTTTCCAAGCTTGGCTCTGGGGAATTCTGGTGCAAAATTTGTTTAGTTGATAGTTTTGTGGGAACGCAAAGAGGTCCACCTCTGGTGTCCCCCACCTGTGTATTAGAAGTTTGAATGAGTTTGGTTCCAGTTTCCACTCATGTGGGTCCATTAGATTTCTGCTTAAGTCATCTGCCAGTGAATTTTGTTTGCCTGGCAGGAACTGAGCTTGCAGGTGCACTTGGTTGCTTAAGGCTGCGTTCCACAGAGCCATGGCTAAAATGCAGAGTGGGTAGTAGTGAGTTAACCCCTGCTTGTTTATGTACCACATAACTGTGGTGTTGTCTGTCTTTATCAGGAGTTGTCCTGGCAGGATATGGTATTTGAAGGCTGTCAGTGCATTCTGTACAGCTAACATTTCTTTTTGATTGATATGCAGGTGAATTTGTCCTGGGCTCCATTTGCCTTGAATGCATTTGCCTGTCATGTGAGCCCCCCATGCATAGTCTGATGCATCTGTTGTCAGAGTTTGGACGGCGGAGGGTTGTGAGAAAGGGAGTCCCTTGCTGTGATTGCAAGCCTCTGCCCACCAAAGGAACTCTGTCCTTAGGCAAGAAATGACAGGAATAAGAAGTTATGTACCTACCATAACGTTCCATGTTAGTTGTCTTCTTCTCGCCTTCTTTCTTGCTGGTTGGATTCGGAGCCGATCCTCGGCTTTGACTCGGCCATCTTCAAAAGCTCAAGAGCTGCTTACTGGCTCGAGGCCCCGCCCCCATATATCCCATGATGCCTGGTGCTAGATACCCAGATCTCATTTGGTAAACCTAACTACAGACATAATAATAACAATTATAATAATAATAATACAGTAAACTGTAGTAGGATGCATGAACCTACTGGAGAGACTGATAGTGAGAAGTAATAGTCAGAGAAGACTCAGCCAGTGATAAAAAAACATAAGGAACTCTTCTCGGTCTACTAGATAAGGGGATGGAGGGTGGGACGCAAGAAAGAAGGCGAGAAGAAGACAACTAACATGGAACGTTATGGTAGGTACATAACTTCTTAATGTTAAGTTGTCTATCTCACCTTCATTCTTGCTGGTTGGGACAGTGTCCCTAGCACCTCAATCCGGGGTGGCTCATCGGAACAGACTCTTCAGAACAGTGGAACCAAAAATCAGCTCTGCTCCTGGAGGCCACATCCAGCTTATAATGTGAAATGAAGGTATGAGGATTGGCCCATGTAGCTGCCGCACAAATAGTTTCCATTGGCAATCTTGCCTGAAAGGCCACTGAAGTAGCTAGAGCTCTAGTAGAGTGACCTTTTGGTTTAGCAGGAAGCTCTTTATTCCTTAACTGATATATAAATGTAATAACAGATGTCAACCACCTAGATAAGGTTACTTTCAACACCGGTATACCTTGTTTACCCTCAGCATAGGACAGGAACAGCTGGTCTGATTTTCTGATTTGCTTGGTTCTATGCAAGTAAAAGCGTAATTGTCTATGAACATCCAACTGATGTAATTTGTATTCCGCTTTGTTGGAATAATTTGGAAAAAACAATGGTAGGTCAATGGACTGATTCAAATTATTATCAGAAGCAACCTTTGGAAGAAAGAAAGGGTTAGTCCGAAGAGAAACTCTATCATTGTGAAAAACTAGGTAAGGAGGACGAACACAAACAGCCTGAAGTTCAGAAACTCTTCTAGCCAACGTAATTGCAACCAGAAGGGTTTTCCAAGAAAGAAACTTCAAAGAACAAGAAGCTGCAGGTTCAAAGGAGGGCAGTATCAGGGAAGCTAAAATCAAATTCACATCCCACGGAGGCGGGGGATCTCTTACTGGGGGCCTGAGTAGAGTGGTCCCTTTAAGAAAGGCTTTACAAAGCTTATGGGACATGATGCTTGTATCAGCTAGGCCCATATGAAAGTTTGAAATTGCAGCTAGCTGAACTCTAATCGTGGCAGAAGAGGATTCAGCTTGAAAAAGTTCCGCTAGAAATTCTAAAATATGCTGCACAGGGGCTGAAAAGGGATCTATATTCCTGGTCTCTGCCCATAAGAAAAAACATTTCCACTTACTAGCACAAGTTTTTCTAGTGGTAGACTTATGCGAGGATAAGATGATTTCATACACCGAGTGGGAGATGTTCGGAAGCCTGGCTAAGGTCGGAAGTGGAGCAACCAAGCAGTGAGCTGGAGAGATTGAAGAGATTGGTGCAGCCCGCCCGATTGATGGATCAGGAGGTCTGGAAGTGGGTCCAGGGCTGCTCCAGAAGGTGATGATGCAGGAACGGGAACCAAATTTATTGAGGTCAGTAAGGGGCAATGAGGATCATCTTGCATCCCAATGTGGTAGCTTTCTGTATTAGTTTGAGAATCAGGGGAAACGGAGGGAATCCATACAGAAGTCCCTGAGGCCAATCGTGAACTAGAGCGTCTCTGGGGAAGTGTCCGGGAAGAAAGAGGAGAGAGAAGAAATTGTCGCACTTGCTGTTGAAGGGGGTGGCAAAAAGGTCGCAGCAAGGCTGACCCCATTTGCGGAAGATTTTGTCTGCCACAATCTGACTGAGAGACCACTCATGAGGCATGAGAATTGCTCTGCTATAATGTTGGACTTCCCAGGGATGTGCGCTGCTATCAGAAACCGTTGGGAAGAGATCACCCACTGCCAAAGTCTGAGTGCTTCTCAACATAAGGGGTAGGACTTGGTTCCGCCCTGCTTGTTGATGTACCATACTACTGACATATTGTCTGTTTGAATTGCAATGGTCCCAGTGGGAAGAGAGTTCTGAAGAGCTTGCAACGCTAAAAGCACGGCCCTCATCTCCAAGACGTTGATATGCAGATGGTACTTATGAGGCTGCCAGGTGACTTGGACTGTTCTGCCCTGAAAATGCCCCCCACCCTCACCCAATCAGGGAGGCATCTGTGGTCACCGTAGCTACTGGAGGAGGAAGAACAAATGGTCTGCCCTGGTGTAATGATGGGGAAACCATCCACCAAACAAGTTGGCTTTTGCATGACTGTGTGATCATTATCATGTGAGACATTGGGAGTTGCTGGAAGGACCATTCTGTGAACAGCATCCACTGAAGAATCCTCATGTGAAAACGTGTGAGGGGGACTAGTATGATAGCCGCTGCCATGAGACCCAATGTTCTTAGGATGAATCTGGCCTGAATTTTTTTGCATCCTAATAAGACCTGCACATGTCGTCGAATGTCTAACACTCTGTCTACTGGAAGTCTCTCTGTCATGTCCTTTGTATTTAAGTTTGCGCCTATAAAGGTGATAGATTGACAAGGCGACAATGCAGACTTTTCGAAATTTATTGTGATGCCTAGTTTGGAGCAAGTTTGGATGGTGTAGTCTCTGGCTCGCAGCAGGTGATGCCTGGTGGTTGCAGTAAGGAGCCAGTCATCTAAATATGGAAACACCTGGAATCCTTGCCGTCTCAGGTGAGCGGTAACTACTGCCAAACATATGGTGAACACCCTGGGGGTTGTGGTGAAACCAAAGGGCAGAGCTCTGAACTGATAATGACTGGCTCCAAGCCGGAAGTGGAGGAATCTTCTGGAGTGTCTGTCCATTTTGATATGGTAGTACGCTTCCTGAAGATCTATGGAGCACATCCAATTGTCCTGACCCAGAAAGGGTAAAATGGACTGTAGCGTGACCATCCAGAACTTCATTCTTTGAACAGACCTGTTTAGTCTGCTGAGATCCAGAATGGGTCTCCAGTCCCCTGTCTTTTTTGGTACCAAAAAGAACCTTGAGTAAATTCCGGATCCTTGCTGGTCTGCTGGGACTGACTGACTGGATGGCTCTTTTTCTTAGCAGTTTTGAAATTTCTTGAACTGCTTGATCCCTTAGATTGGGTGGAACATCTGGAAGGGATTTGTTGGGAATGTGTGGAGTGCGAAGGAAGGGGATTTTGTAGCCTACGGATATGATAGATAGTACGCATTTGTCTTGTGTTATACTTTGCCAGGCTTATGGGTACAGCGATAATCTTCCCCCGACTGCCTCCGAAGGTGGACAGCCAGGCAGCACTTCAGGGATGCTGGAAGGGCTTGTCAGAGAAAGATTCTCTTTGGCCCTGATTTTGCGGACCCCCTCTGCCCCTAGGGTGGTGTCTATTGTTGTTCCCTCCTCTGCCCCTGGAGGGGAACTCACTACGTGGGTCAGGCACGGCTCCCTGGGGTTTCCAGAACCACATTTTTCCACTCTTCTGACCTTTGGGATATGGTCTTGAAGGAGTGGAAAAACGGACTCCCACAGCAGAGAGAGTCTTGCCTTCCTGTTCACACCTGGTACGGGTATCCTTCACCTGTGGTCCAAACAGAGCAGAACCATCAAAGGGGGTGTTGGTGAAAGATGCCTTGAAGGGTTCCGCAAAGTTGCATAACCGCATCCAAGCGTGCCTCCTCAAAGCCACGCCTGTGCTTGCGGCCCTACTTGCGCCATCAGCTGCATAAGAGATGAGCGGCATGGAGGAGTTTACTACCGAATTAAGAGTCGCCAGCTGGGAGGCAACCTTAGCCTGGGCCCCCGCAGCTGATGGATCTTGAAGGGTAACTCCTAGCTCTTTAAGGAAATCCCTTTGAAGGCGGGTAAAGTTCAACGACCTCATGGAGAAGGTCACTGAGGAAAACATCCGCTTCCCATATCTGTCCATCGTCCTAGATTCCTTATTAGGGGGATGGACAGACAAAGTTTCAGCCAACTCCTTTTTTGTGGCCGCTGCTACCACCATGGCATCAACGGGAACACCCTTGGTCAGAAATTGCTTGTCTTGTGGGGCAGTAATAAATTTTGTGGGCCTGCGGGGAGTTGGTTCCATTATGTCTGGAGATGCCCACTCCTTTCGAGCCACCACAGACATCAGTGGATCGAAAGGCGGAGACACCCAGGAGGTGGAGGGTCGGGATCCACATGCGTCCAGGAATACCAACTCATCCTCGGAAGGGTTAAGGGTAGTCCAGTTCCTCCTCTGCCTAAGAATCTCAAGGATGTCTGAGAAAGAGACGTCCTCAGAGGGTGATCTCAGGGACCCTTCTGACTCCTCCAAGTCGGTATCTGAAGTGACAGACTCAGGGGAGTCAACATGCTTCCTCTTGCATTTCCTCTTTCAAGGGGGATCCTCTGAATGAGCGGGGGAGGCCTCAGAAGAGGAAGATACACTCAATGGGGTGCCCTGGAGTGCTTGTTCCCCACGCTTGGGGTCTAGAGGAGGGGCAGAGGTAGGAGCAGGAACCATGGGGGGAGGAGCCGATGAGGCTGACCGTGAGGCTGACTCAGATGCCAGCACACTCCTCATGACCTCGAAGGCACCTCTTCCTGATATCAGAGAAGGCTCTGGCTCCGAAGAGACCAGAATCCTTCCCAGCACCAAGAGAGACGTCTCCGAAGCCGATGTAGGAGCTGAACTCACCTGCGCCGAAGCTCTCAGAGGGAGAACGGGGTCAGACAAGGGTCCGATGCCACTCGCCCCCTCGGAGCAGATGAGGGAGTCCCAGCACCCAGATCCCTCCAAGGATGGCACCATGGAAGAGATCGGAGCCGACGACGGAACCGAAAGGGGAGGTATCGGTGCCGATGGTCCCACGATCCCAGCCTCAGCATTCTCCAGCTCAGAGCTCAAGGGATGAGTCAAAGAAGGAACTACTGCAGAGACAGGTAGAGCCGAACCCTGATGAGGGGGGCTAGATAGCATTTTAGCCAGGGCCTGTGATTTTAAAAGCCTGCTCACCACTCTCTCCAAATCATGGTCAAATAGTCTAGATGACAGAGAAGAGTGGGATCGATGACTTCTCTCCGATTGCAGCAAGGGCGAACCTGGAGCCGAATGTATCGACTCTAAGGATGGAGCGTTTTCGACTCCCTGTCGGTTCCGACAGAAGAGTTGGGGCCGACTGGGAGATAGGTACTTCGGCTCCAGTCGAAGCCAAAGTTGGCTTGGAGATAGGTACTTCGGTTCCAGCCAGAACCGAAGTTGAAGCAGACGCCACACCCGACGACGGCTCAGAACTGGGAGCCGGTGGCTTCGATGGCTTGGAAGGTTTCGCTGACTGAGCCTTGGCCGGTGATCCTTCAGGTTTAAGCAAACCCCTAAGGATAAGCTTATTCCTACGCTCCTGCAGGACTGTTGGACTAAAGGCGTGACACACCGAACAAGAGTCCTGCAGGTGTAGGGCGCCCAAGCAATAGACACAAGAAGTGTGACCATCTGTCAGTGACATTTTCTGACAGCATGAGTCACACTTCTTGCATCCAGACACTTTCGTGTCTTTAGACATTCCTGTAAAGGAAAAATCAAATTACAAAGAGTACAAAGGGAAGTAGGTAACTAGAAAAAAACACACAAAGTCCACACAAGTTACCACACCCTAACAGCACACACACACTTTAAAATATAAGAAAGGCTAAACGGACCTACCAACTACCACAATTTCTAATGAAAAAAATTTTTACTACCTAAAAAAGGAAACAAGGATAAGCCTCTAACTGAAGCGGCTTACCTTAAAGAGGAAAACGGGAGTGGGGGAGGGAGGGGAAAACTCTCTACGAAGAAAACGAGTTTTCAAGGGGGGGATTAAACACTACTACAACTATGTATGAACACTAATTATTCTAACTAATAATATACAACAAGTTCTAAATATATTTATCAATAAACTGAAAAAATATGACCTGAGCCAGTAAACGCAACCTCGTAGCAGAAGCGGCAAACAAGATCTGGGTGTCTAGCGCCAGGCATCATGGGATATGGGTGGGCCTAGACCCAGTAAGCAACTCTCGAGTTTTTGAAGATGGCCGAGTCAGAGCCGAGGATCGGCTCCAAACCCAACCAGCAAGAATGAAGGCGAGATAGACAACTTAACATTCACTGTTTCCAGGTTCTGGGAATGTTGACACCAGAGACTTTTTAAGTACCACTGAAATTTCCTCATATGCAGTCTTGCATATGGAATCAGTAGAAAACATGAGGCCATGAACCCTAGGGATTGCAGTACTTTTCTTGCAGATAGCTGGGTTTGGGTGGCCAGTAGTTTGAAATAAGTTGTCAAATAAACCTGCTTTTCTGGAGTGAGGAATGCCATCTGGGAAGTTGTGTTCAAGCTTGCTCCCAGGAATACAATCTTTTGGCTGGGTACCAGATATGATTTCTTTTCATTGATGGTATACCCCAGAGAAGTTAGGAGTCTATTTACAAAATATCAGGTGCTGAAATAGCAATTCCCGACTGTCCACCTGAATAAGGCAATCATCCAAGTATGGGTAAATTTGAATATTTCTCTGCCTGCAATAAGCAATGGCTGGAGCCAGGCACTTTGTGAATACCCTGGGCACAGTAGATAAGCCAAAGAGAAGTGCAGAGAACTGATAGTGCATAGAGCCTGCCCTGAAACGTAGATATTTACTGCAAGATTCCCTTATGGGGATGTGCAGATAAGCTTCCTTTAAGTCTAGGCTGACTAGCCAGGAGTCCTTGGCTAGCATAGGAAGGAGCTGCTGAGTGTAAGCATTTTGAATTTTGGTACTACCAGGAAGGTGTTTAGGGATGACAGATCCAGAATAGGGTGCCAAGAGTTCTCTTTCCTGGGCACCAAGAACAGCCTGGAGTAGAAACCCTGTCCCCTTTGCTCTGTTGGCACAGGTTCAATAGCCCTGATACTGAGAAGAGAATGTACTTGCTTTTGGGCCTCTGTCCACTGGTTTGGAGGAAGGTCTGGCAATCCGCTTGGGGTGGAAACAGAATCTATATCTCTGGAATACAATGTTTAAGACCCATCAGTACTGGATAATAAACTCCGAGTTTTTTTGCATGCAGGGCGAGTTTTCCTCCTAGGGGTGCAAGTACTTGGGTATGGCTGGGAAGGATTAAGGACAACTCATTGTGAACTTTTTCCATAGGGGGTGGCTTATCACTCCCAGTTTTTGAGGAAGGAGTACTCCATTGTTTAGATCTGTGCATACCCTGAGACTGTAGTTCTTGTGGTCTGTTGGCCCTGGGTTTGGGATGAGAAGGTCTGGAAGGGACTGGAAAGCACAAGTTTTTTTGAAGGCCAATGCCTACTGAATCTAGGTGGCTGTACCTGTAAGAAATCTTTAAGAGTTTGCATGGATTTAGCTTTTTCCTCCATATTTTTAAGAATTTCTTCTGCTTTAGAGCCAAACAAACATTCTTGGTTTAATTTTGCCTTAACATGGTCTGGCAAAATTTGTTCCTTCAGCCAAGCATGCCTTCTTAGAACAGACCCAGTGACAGCAGCCCTGCAAGATGCTTCTAATGCATCAAAACCACACTGCAAAGTATGTTTACCAACTTGGTTTGCACAATCATTAAGTCTTGTAAGTCCTTATTTTCTGCACAATGAGAAATCAATAACATTTTTTGTTTAATTATATCAATAATATGCTGCTGGTACTTCAACATGTGAAACT
Organism: Protopterus annectens; assembly: GCF_019279795.1. Taxonomy (NCBI): domain Eukaryota; kingdom Metazoa; phylum Chordata; order Ceratodontiformes; family Protopteridae; genus Protopterus; species Protopterus annectens. Next base: position 751,826,927 of record NC_056735.1, on the reverse strand, counting down.
GGCAATTTAAAGCCCTGATGGCAAGAGTCGCAGAGGTATAAACCTTCTTACCCCATCTGTCTAGAGCCCTAGAATCCCTGTCAGAAGGGGCAGGGTTTTTGGTTGTAGAAGCCTTAATACCTTTAGGTCCCTGGGAAATGGTCTCTGGATCCGCAGTGGGATTTTTAAAGAGAAATTTGTGAGAGTCAGGTACTCTGTAGTATCTGTCAGGCTTTCTAGGAGCAGGTGGTAATGTATCAGGGGTAAGGCTGGATTCCATGAAGACATCATCTACAATATCCAGGACAGGGGGAACAGCTAGAGGACTATGCTGAGGCAAGTCTAAAAATTCCCTGAGTCTCTTTTTGGACTGTGGGTAGTCCTGACATTCCCAGCGGAAATAGTCTCTTAGGGTATGCAAGGTTTCACCGAAAGAAAGGTCCTCTGTGGGGGAGGCTGAGGGAATTGAATCTTCTGCATCTGAGTCCTCATAGGTAGATAAGGGTATGTCCTGGTAATCACAGGGGTCAGAGTCATCAGACCCGTGGTCTGAAGAATCAGATGGAAAATCAGTTCTTTGTCTTTTAGAGGGGGAAGGCTGGCTTCCCCTGATCTTCAGGCATTCTAAGCATTTGTTTCTGTGGCATGGGAGCTTGTGAATGTGCTTTGATCATCAGTTTCCTAGACGTAGTGAGAACTCTGGGCCTGAGAAATTCAGTAGATTTAGTCATTAATGAAGTAGTCAGTTTGATACGAACATCGGAAGGTTTGAATACACCCTCAGAAGTCAGTGCCTGCACAGTGGTTCTGGACCCATCCAAGATAGAGACATCTGCAGGTTCCCTAATCGAAGAAGCATCCTGTGGCATACAGGACTCCGAATGGATCTCAGTAGAGGCCTGAAAATCTGTAGAAGCAGGTAATAGGGGCTGCGAAAGTGCCTCACTGAGTATCGGTGGACTGGCGACTAGCTTAACAAAAGCATCGTCTCCTGTTTTGAACCTATGCGGTCTGTCTCTGTCTTTATCCTTGCATTTTTTCAGAAGATAGGCAGTCGGATGGTTTACCAAAGCCATTTCAGAATACGGAGAACAACAGCGAAAAAATTTAGAGAAAATATAGCCCGATGACGAATAGTTCGTGCATTGAACAAGGCACAAAACCAACAGCGAGGGGCGTCGTGGTCTGGGCCTAAACAGGTGACGCAGCAAGAATGAAAATCTCTGTGAGGTATTTGCTTTCCACAGGCAAGACAATTGTTAACTTTTTGTGACATTGGTTACAGCAAGAAAAAAGGATCCCCAACGGGGTACTTAGCTTTAGAAGACTTCAGGTTTGAAACTCGAAAAACGAAAATTTCAGTTAGCTGCCGACCGGCACTTGCGAACTGCTTCTGCTTTGGGCTCCTGCATGGCAAGAAAAGCTGATGTAATGGCGTCGGCTGCATGTTTTATACCCCTGACGACCTGACGTCATGGATGAGGCGAAAGCATCCGACGCAGAAATCCCAAGACTCTGGTATTCGGGCCGACTGAGGACTACCTGCAGACAGATAACCCAAGTGTGATGACTGCAACAGTGAAACACATAGAACATCTGCTTGCCCATAGTTCTTAAAAATGAAATGTGAGCTTCATACTGACTGCATGCTGAATTGCATGTCCACAGTCCATCACACTAGTTAATTTCTTACCCAAATGAAAATATTGGACTATGAAAAAATGCAGTAAATTAATCAATCCATTAGTATAAACAGAAATTTTCTTTATTCTTGATCATCTACAAGCAAAGTCCATTTTAGATACACAATTCAACCATGCTGTCTGCCAGTAAATCTTAAAAGTGAGTAAGTGGACAGCCCAGTCCCCTTGCTTAGCAAGATGAGTCCCTGACTATGGCCCGGATAGCCTCTGTTCAATTAGCAGCTTAGGTGCCTGAGGGTAAAGGAAAAAGGGCTTTGGTGGTTAACACTAGCATACCTATTTTGAGGGGAGGCAGGTGGCTTAAACCACTGCAATGGTAGCACCTACCCAAGTCTAGAGATCACACAAGTAAGATGCCAGGCAAGTTCATTCTGATAGCAATGACATACTCTCCACTGAGCTGGGTAAAGAAGGTGTGAATGGGAACAAACACTCCTGTCACCAACCAGTCAGTGATCACAAACTAACAAGCTGTCTAGTGGAAAGGAATGGTAGGCTGTTTACCACCTGATTCTCCCCTCTTGGGTACTAATGAAAGTGTTGTAATTTAGGCCGGGAATACTGAGTTTCTAATCCATGGAAAGAATGGGTTGACTGAAATGCAGGTGATGAAACGACAAGGGAAAGGGTCTTTGCCAGGTGGGGTGTCAGGGTATGAAAATGTGTATTTTATTAAAGCCTTGTCTATCACAGGAAGAAGGGATGACTGTCTTGTGTGCAAGCTGCTATAAGGGCAGTGATTGGCACTGTAAGAAAGGTGCTAATCGGTCGTTGCAAGTTGGTGTTGTGATCAACTTTTGTCGAGTGGTTTAGTGCTTGTGCAATATTGATAAGAATTTAAGGAGTCACAAATAAGATAGCAGCTATCTAAATGAATTGTTTGCAGTGTGCATGTGTGTGATAGGAACTGTAGCAAGACTTTAGTTACAGTTTCTGAAAGGTGTCTCAGCTAGGAAAGGAGCTGCTATGGAAAAATATAATGGCTCTTTGCCCAGAGGATGGACATTTGTTCCTCATCTCTGGAGAACATTTTTGTTGTCCTTAGTTCTGTTTGGGATTGTCAATTGAGGCTGTAAGTTGACAAAGCTAGAGCTACAGTTCTGAACTTTACAACCTCATACTTAATTTTTCAACCCAAATAAAAACATCTAATTATGTAAAAATGAAATAAATAAAACAAGATCATTATCATATTTGAGTCTTTATACACAGCAGTGTAATAAGATTACACAAAAAAGTACAATTACATCCTTCACTATAACAAATAAAGGCCTTTTCTGTAGCCATGCCTAGTTGACAATTGCTAACAATTACTTCTGCTGAACCCTCTTTAGTCCTTCAGAAATTAAAAGCAAGTCAGTTTATCATTCAGCAAGAAAACCAAGACAATTTCATTATGAGGTTCAGATGCCCTCACTCAGGTCATTCTAAGATTTTGTGATTTCTTGAAATAAGGCATATAGTAGCATTATGCAACATACTTCTCAACTGTCCAGATTTTTGCAGAATGTCCAAATTTTTGCCTTATATTTTCGGTCTGTTCCTCATAAAAATGCGTGGTTTTCTAACAAATCACTGAGGACTGAAGTCACTAAATAATGACTTGCTTTTGAGGTTCAGACTTCATATCCTTCCAAAAATGCATGATAACACAAATCATGTTACTCTAACAGCTTTCTAAGTTTATAAGAGCAATATTTAAATGTGTTCCTATTTTGGGGCCTTTGTACCCCCATTGTTTTAGGCTTTGTTCACATTTCTTGTGCTAAGAGGTTGAAAGATATGTCATGTAGCAGTAGTCAGTGCTGCTCATCTCTGCAATGCCTGTGTTCTCATTCTAGGATAGACATCAGACTAGTACAAGTTCTGTTTAACATTCCTTTGTTTCCTGCTAACACCAGCTAAGCTGAGAAAGCAATTATTGAGAAGATATTTTTAAATATTTCTGATTTATTTAATATGTATGTATTATGTTACAAGACCCCATTTTCTATTGAGTGAGCAAGCAGTTTTACTAAGTATGCTATTTTCTTACCAACATGGTATACCAAAACACTGCTCGGCACTTAACACATGATGGAAAAAGGAAGTTTCTCTGTTCACTGTGAGAGAGGGAGCTTTGAGCAGCCTATCTATTCCTGGAGGAGTGGTTTCAGCCCAGAAATTAGTAGTTTACTGGCCATTTTGGGCTAATTTCAATTTCTTTAATTTCCCTGCTATACAACCTGCATTTGCACAGTTTTGCGCACCAAGTAGCACCGGTTAGCTAGGGTATAACTATTCCCGGCTCCACAAAGTGTACTCTTCAATTTTTCCCTTGGAATTAGACAAACTTTCAACTTAAGCACTCAAACCATTCAGTTCTCATCCCAGCACTTGCTCAAAACTCACAGCAAGCACTAATAAACTTTTGCACCCTATACTGTATAAAAGGACAAGGTTCTCTATTCGACCTTACCTGCCAATCAGTGAAACAGTTCACTGTACCTATCCAGGCATGTCCAAAGGGCAGTTTCAGGTGTACTCTCCGGGCCAACTGGTGAATCTGGACATTTTGAGGCAATGTTACAATTGCCTCATGTACACAGACAACCCTCTCCTCCTTCCACCAAACACTAATATATGCAAGAGATGCAATTATATAGCCAAACTGGAGGCTAAGCTTTCTCAACCCAAGACTAGACCAGGCAGTCAAGAAGAGAAGGGAATTACTTGCATCACACCACCAGTCTCACATAGACCTATGAAACCAGCACCAGCAAAAAAACACACATAAATACATGAAAACATACTCAGAGGCTCTAAATAAAAATCTGCAAAACCCAACCTCCACCCCCCCCCAACACAAACCATGAAACACATACTTCACAAAACCAGTGTGCCACACAATCACAGCCCTTAAGGCAAAATAGCATACCCAGCATACTAGTAATAGGTGACTCTATAGTCAGGCACACTGACGTCCCACTCACTAGGCTGAACAAGGAGAAGATTACTGTTAGCTGCCTGTCGAATGCCAGGATCTGCCACATAACACAAGCACTCAGGTCTCTCCAGAACAAGTACAAATATGACTCTGTCATTGTCCATGTTGGTGTGAATGACCTGAGCCATACCTCCCTGGACTACATGAAGAGAGACATGGAGGAGCTCTCTGATCACGTAGCCCAGGCCGGTATGGCCCTGACCCTGAGTAACATCCTGCCCTCACCAAGAATGATACCACAGTATAGAGAAAAAAATTATCAATTTCAGTAACTGGCTAAGCTTCTGGTGTCATTCAAACTGGATCCAGTGTCTGTCAGCCTGGGATGACATGCTCAACAAGCCACACTGCTTCGCTAGAGATGGCTTGCACCTGTCACCCTTAGGCTTTCGAATACTGGCCAAGGCTCTTGCCACCCCCATAGTGCCTTTTTTAGACAAGGCTCAAAGACAAACCCACCACCGTAAATAGCACAAGTAACAAAAAACTAAGTCTAAACCTCAAAATGCATGCACTCGAGGCACTCCTCAGTATGGAGAAAATCGATATAAGTGCAATAACAGAAACCTGGTTTAAGGCTCCAGAGAGCACCCCAGCACTACCAAGCTACAACTCATACCATACATTTTGGCCACAAAACCCGGACCAAAATACAAAAGGCGGGGGAGTATCCATATTCATCAAGGATACCCACACCTCCAGGTTAGTGGCACAGCATGATGCTTCAGAGATCATCCACGTGCAACTAACAATGGGCAAAACTGCTTTTCAAATTATAGCTTGCTACAGATCACCCACCATGTCCCAGGACTCCCACTCCGCATTCTTTGAAACATAAAGTCCTGTCAAACACACAGATATTGGGTGATTTCAATTACCCAAACATTAACTGGGAGAACTATTCAAGTACAAACTCCCTTGCTCAACATTTCCTAGAATTTATAAACTCAAATGCCCTGGATCAAATGGTCAACACCCCCACCAGAGGTGACAACATATTGGACCTGGTCATCACCAACATGGGTGACCGGTGTTCCACACCAGAGGTCAACCCCTCGCTGGTTAGATCTGACCATAAACTAATCACTCTGGATATCCACATTCCGCCATCACCCCCGGTCAAAGAAACCATCGTGAAAAACTTTTCAAAAGCAAACTTCACGTTACTTAAGACCGAGGTGGGAAGTTTCAAAGCCCCTATGCTAAAGGATAATGCTGTCCAAGCTGCAAAATCCTTTACTAATGCACTCTATGTGCATCTACAAGAATGCATGGATCGTGCTATCCCAAACAAAACCAAGACTCACTCCTCCAAGAAAAAGAAACCAGTCTAGTGGACCCCTGCCAAAAACAAGCTATACAATAGAAGGAGGAAACTAGTACAGAAAAGAGTAAAATCCCAAGAAGGGAAGACATCCCTGACCAGTATCAAAAGAAACTACATTCCCTCATAAAATCATCCAAGGCTAGCTTCGAAAGACAAATTGCCATGGAATCCAAAGATAAACACAAGGCATTCTTTAGCTATGTCAAGAATCTAAGTGTCAATTCTCAGATCTGCTCAGAGTTAGTGCAGAATGGCACAAAATACACTGAACCAACCGATATAGCCAACATCCTGGCAGACATGTTCAGTGCAAACTTCACCCCCCCTCTCACCCCCAAAAGGGCCCAAGACTATAACAGAAGAATGTAGTGCCCCTGAAATCACAGACACAGGTTAAAACAGCCCTCTCCTAAGCCAAAAACACAGCATCAATGGGACCGGACGGTGTCCCAGGCTGTGTCCTACATGAGCTCAAAGATGAACTAACCCCTCACCTAAAACACACTGTTTAAACTCAGCCTCTCCACAGGCTACATGCCCACTGAGTGGCACACAGCAACAGTTATTCCACTCCACAAAGGTGGAACCACAAGTGACCCCAGGAACTATCACCCTATAAGCCTGACTAGCTTGGTCTGCAAGGCTATGGAGTGCATCATCACGGATCTCATTAACAGAGACACTGGAAACCTCCAAACACTGGACCCTACCCAGTTCAGCTTTGTTAAGGGCAGATCATGCCTCCTAAACCTGGTGGACTTCTTTGACACAGTTACCAAGGCTATGGACGAGGGAAAGGTGGTCCACACAGCCTATCTAGACCTTGCAAAGGCCTTTGACACCATTCCCCACTCAGGTATTATAGACAAGCTCACCAGCCTGAACATAAGCCCATACGTCACGAGATGGGTTGCCAACTGGCTCATGGACAGAACCCACATGGTAAGAGTTGTGGGAGCTAGGTCTGACTCTAAACCGGTTACAAGTAGCATTCCCCAGAGCTCAGTCCTAGGACCTCTCCTGTTCGGCATATACTTCTCAGAGGTACAGGCAAGCACGGGAGGACTATGGCTGACCAAGTTCGCAGACGACTGCAAACTAGGGACTATAACTGACTCTCTGGCTGACACAGACATCCTCCAAAAGGGTCTCACTGAGACAGATACCTGGTGTCAAAACCATGGCCTCAAGCTAAATGCCAAAAAGTGCATAGTCATCCCCTTTGGAAAAAACAAAGTACCCACAAACTACCACATAGGTGGTAGCCCCCTAAATATGGAAGACATAATAAGGGATCTGGGGACTCAAGTAGATAGTAACCTCTCCTTTGATAATCACATTGCCAAAGTGGTTAGAAAATCCTTCTATGTGGCCCACCTAATCACAAAAGGGTTTGCATCCAGATTGAAAGAGGTCATTGGGCCCCTCTACGCATCACTCATCAGATCCATCATGGAGTACCATGCCCCATTTGGGATGTACCTTACAAGACACCTGCAACAACTGCAAAGACCACATAAGTACCTCACCAAGAGGATCACTGGCCTCAAGCAGATGCCCTATGCAGCTTGACTGAAGAAACTCCAGCTGTACTCAGTTGCATACCGCCTACTCAGAGGTGATCTCTGGCTGACATACAAGGCCATGTCCAACCTAGAATTGATGGACATGCTCCACCTAAAGAAAACCATATCCCCTCGAGCCACATGCTCCAGGGATCTAAACCTCACCACAACAATAAATAGGACGTGCTGGAGGGATAGATTCCTGTCCCAGAGACTTCCCATGCTCTGGAACAAGATTACAATCTACATTAGGCAGAACTCCTCTCTAACCCTCTTCAAGAGAAACCTTGATGAGTGGATGGGAAACAGAAAGTTTACCCCAGGGATCACTTCAATGGCTCTGCTGGACAGAGGCACAGGGAACTAATCTAAGGGGGCAGTGAAAGCCAACACATTCTGGCTAGGCTTATAAATGTCTTCGGGCAGATAGCCTAGTACCTACCTATGAACCTAAGAATCTGCAGAGGATACCAGCAACATCTATTTTTACATAACTGCAACTTCCAACTGTGTCACTACCTTTGTACTGGGGTCAAGGTGATTTTCACAGGGCTCAATTTGTTGTACATATAAATTCGGAATAACTTAGAAGAGTCAGTGCCATACAGATATAGTACTGCTCAACCATGCAAACAGCACAGTTACACGGCTAAATCCTGAGGGACAATTTTCCTTAACAGGCTTTATTAGCAGAAGAGAGCAAAGTATATCAGAGATAAATCAGTACCAAGTATTGGACATCAGCTTCTGCAGATGTTTATTTGATATTAAGTTTATCTTGTACTGTGTGTTGTGAAAAGTACAGGGGAACACAATTACAGCCAAAGTTCTCAAGCTATAATAAATAACCTTCACTGTCCACTTCATTTTAAACAGTATCAAAAAAATGACTCACTGAAGACTTTCTTGTAAGAGATTTTATCAGAGGTGAAATAAATCTGTATCAGAAATATTCACAGTTTAAATGATGGAACAACATCTCCACCTCATGGCATACTTTCAAATTACAGTCTTATTCAACTTGGTTATTCATGTGGTTGTGCTCACCTGAAAAGGTCACTGAAGTAGTTGACATTTTACAAAAACAGCTTAGAAACTACTTGGATATCAAATGAATATAAAAAAGATACCTGCTCATGATTAGTATCACAACATAGCCATAAAGCCCCAAAAAGTGTTTGTGTGTGTGTGTGTGTGTGTGTGTGTGTGTGTGTGTGTGTGTGTGTGTGTGTGTGTGTGTGTGTGTGTGTGTGTGTGTGTGTGTGTGTGTGTGTGTGTGTGTGTGTGTGTGTGTGTATTTTCCTGCACGATTAAATATAGAAGCACTCTACTGGTACAGAAATGTGATTTGTATTGATATAGACAGAGTTTAAAAACAGTCTCAAACATTTTAACAGAATATTCAAAACAGATAAATTATTTTACATAATCTGAACTACAGTGAACAATGTACTACGCAAGAATGATAGAAAGAATATATATGCACTGAAGTTTTAAAAGAAAATGGGAGTTTTTGCTTAGCTGAAAAGAAATATTATACAGCTGAATGCATTTCCAACAGAATACATTTTTTTGCTTAACTGAAATGAAATATACAGCAGACTGTATTTTCATTAGTCTTCAAGCAGCTTATTAAGGCATCAAACAATACAAAACTCACAAAAAGTATAACAGCATTTCAAAAAGTATCAAGACAATCCATGCATTCCTTTTCAGATATTCCCTAATATGGCACCGAATATTATGACAATATTTTGGCATTTACTCAGTGGCAAAGGACAAACTGACAGATTGAGAATTCACTGTCTGCCAGCATGGAGTGAGATGTTCAACAAGCTTCAGACGGGCATCATCCTTCTCCCCAGAGAGGACAAGTATAAAACATTTTCCAACCTCATCATGTATTTTTTAGAAGACTTCAAATAAACACAAAAAGAACTAAAAAATATGAAAGATATTAATAGGAGGTAAAGGTGGCTTTGCTACATGCCAAAACCTTAGCAATAAAATGAATGATTTAGAAACTTTTCTGTGCTGGATGATGTTGATGTCTGTACGATTACTGAAATATAGTTTAAATATCTAAAATGTATATTACAAATTACAAAGTACAACTTATTCATTGTTGCAAATCCAACAAGATAGGTAATGGTGTCTAACTTTTTTATAAAAATAAATAAATACAAAAAGCAAAAGCCAAAAATCACAAAATAACGTCTCAGAAGTAGAAATTACTCGTACAACAGTTAATTATCTATCATAGTAAATATATTATAGGAATCTTCAAACAGAAGACAAAAAACGAGTGATCAAGTCTTAATTACAAATTTTTATTGAGGCCAGATACACTAAGTGAATACTTTACTCTTCAAAAAGACTTCCGCAGACCATGCTAACAAAAAAAAATGAAAATCAGCACATCTTTATTAGTAGGTACTCTCAATCAGTGCTGAGACAATTAGCACTAGGTACTCTCAATCAGTGCTGAGACAATCAGCACAAGAAAGCATGTTTCTTCCAGCAAGTTGTGCCTCTAGACTTAAACCAATAAACCGAGTTCTCAGTATCAAATTCAAAAGAACACATTTAAATTTAAACCAGAACCAAACAAAAGTTCAAGAAATGACACTAACTGAATTAGGTATTTCTCTGAAAAAAATGTTGAGAGTCTTGCATTTCAGCTCGTGCGTAGTCCAATGAGAAGTCATAGCCTAGTATTCAAGCAATTAGCAGATGAAAAGCAGGGTTTCTTTTACTTTAATAAGCCGACTCCTAAGTCAGGTGGTGTAGTCTCATGTGCTCTGTTTAGATTTCATGTGCCTAAAGCCAGTTTCCATTCCCAGGGAGTAGTTTGTCATAATTCACCCCATTCTGTTTGGAACCTGTCTGACATTACATCTATCAGCCACCCCCTGCTTTGTAGATGGCTCCAAGTAACACTTCTGACCCATGTTCTGCCAAGCTACATGTGTCATACAGCCACAGGGTGCTCACTGGTGAGCACCAATCTCATGCCAGGTTCCTGGGAGTGGGTTCCAATATCCTGATTCCAGGCAAGGATCTCTGAAGTCTAACTAAACCATTATGAGGAGCATATTGCGGACTGCTGTTTGTTTTTGCTGCTCTTCCCATGTCAGCTTGCCAAGGGTGACCTTAACACAACACATATACCCAGGGCTTTACAGATTAAATGGCTACATAGACTGCTCCATCACAAGATCTTAATCCCAGCAGGGGATGGAATACACATTATTCCAATTCCTGGCAAGTATTGGTTCGGTTACAGTGATTTAAGCAAGCTACATTATCAGGTAATTTGTTAAGGAAAGAATGACACTCAAAGTCTTACAAGCACTACAAGTTAGCCATCGATCCATGCATCTATTTTCTTAACTATATTTTGTGAACAATAGGATCACGGTAGTAAGCTAAGCAGGGCAGATTAGAGATTCTAGTTCTCAGCAACAGCCCCATGTTCATTATATGGGATCACCAGAAATTTCTTATCACATTCAGTAATACAACCCATTCAATGTGTACTGGGTTTGTCCAGGGCTGGGGCTTCCTTCCAAGGGGTCATATGTTGTACAGCTCTCATGGAAGGAGACCAAAGACATGCTCATCAGGTGACCAAATGCCCTCAAATGACTCTTCCTAAACTGAAGTGGAAGCAACAGCAGCTCTAATTCATGACTCTAAAATCCTCTCAGAATGCTGAGCTCCTCATTCTGTCATAGAAGATGAACCATGCAATCCTGTGGAGGAACCTTACTTCCACTACTTGTAGGACCTCATCCTTTCCGTCACTACCCAAACATCATAACCACAGGTTAGGATGAGGAGACAGACTGACCGGTATATTACAAGGCTTCATCCGTTGTCTCAGCTATGACTTTACCAGTACAGTCTTGCACCTATCCAGTGAGCAAGCTCTCAAGTTCCTCTACTTGTTCTCATGCTGCATACACAGCAGCAACTGCTGCAGTGCATACCGGAGTTCACAGTCACTCAAAACCAAAAGGACATCACCATTTGCAAGCAAAGATTCAACCCTCACACATCCAGAATGAATATTTATTTATTTATCATTTGTTTACCAGGAAAGTCCAAGTGGGACAGAGCCCATTTTCAGCACAGGCCCAGAGAAATGCTCCAGACATATCTTTGAAATGACACCTTCATACATCCAGAATGAATACTTTATAAACTCTGGTTGTATCTTGATAGTGTGTACTTGAAATCATAAACAGGACTTGACACACACACACACACACACACACACACACACACACACACACACACACACACACACACACACACACACTACAAAGAAAGCACTCCACTGGTTCTTCTTGGTCCAGTGGCAGTGACACTAGCATGGTATGCTGAAGGTTTTGGGGTTCAGTCCCATATAACAACTAATATTATCCTTTCACTTCTATGATTCAAATAGGAAGGGAGCTGAAGCATGCCCTTGATGGAGTCTTATGTTTATTTATTTGACATTTGTTAACTGGTTAAGTGGACTAGTCCAACGGCCCTTTTTCAACCACTTACTGGGCTAGATAGGCAGAAACAAAGAACAAATAAACAAACAAAAAACTTAACCATAAGTTCATACAGGTAGATAACAGAAACATAAGACTATGAACAGCTGATTATAGCAGTACAATACACATATTGTAAGTAAAATAAAGGGCAGTTATATATTACAAAGAGCGAAGTTATAAGTATATAAAATAGAGCAAGTTAAGGTGCATGTGGCTGTAGCACCAACAATATAGAATGTTTAAAGATTTTTATGCCACTTCATACAGGATTTACTGAAATGTAAAGGAGAGATGGCGGGGACAAATAATAATCCAAGGAAATGTTAGGCTTGATATTAATAAGAATAATGAAGTGACATAAAGCAGTTATAACCAAACATTACACATGGATGTCCTCAGGTTAATGCCAAGAGTGCAGATTCATCTGTGCAAATAAATAAACAAAAATAAAATGGAGTGAATGGTCTGGATCAGTTACTACAGGTCCCTATACCACTGTGTCACCTCCCACAATACATTATGGGTATGTGATATATGCATTCTCTAGGTCTATGAAACACACACTGGCAGAACTTGCAAACAGAATCCATTCACATTACCTGTGCAGGGACTAACAGCTGCCATACTCTTCCATTCCTAGGATGAAATTTGTACTGCTCCTCCTGGATCAGAGGCTTGACTACTGAATGAAGTCTTCCTTCCAACACCATTGTGTAAGCTTTGCTACTGAAGATGAGATGTGCGTTTTCTTTATACAACTACAACAAATGCTCTTGTCCTTTTCTAAAAATAGTTATCATCACCTCACTTTTCCATTCCTAAAGATATTGTCTCCACCTTCCACAAAAAGTTGAATTAGCCACAGCATCCAAACAATATCTAACTCCTGCAGCCATGGCCGGTCAAACACATGGGCATACTATGTGGCCATCTGGGGTACCGTTCTGCCAAGAAGTTTTTTCTATTTATTTTAAAGTAATGAAATGCAGTAGTTTTTCAGTTTTAAAAAATAAATAGTCTGTGGTGTCCCTGCTAAAAGAAAAAGCAGCTGTGGTATGGCCGTCGGCCTTCAGGGGAGGTGTTGTATAGCTGACCACCCAATTCATTTCACTCTGAACTCTGGTAGGCTTTCTACTCTGTCTCAATGATGATCTAGCTTAGACCAAAAATTAAACAGTGGGCAGGGTAAGAAGAAGGCCCAGAAAGTGTAAAGTGACTGGCATGCATGTTATGTTATGTCTTCTTTTAGTACCTAGGTGGTAATATACACCATTTATATTGTCACCTTATTTATTATCATAATCAGATCAATAATGTATACACAGTCAACAAAATGGCTACAACTGCTAGGTGGAGGATGCCTGTTAGCGAATGAAAATAATGGCCCCTTCTGTCATTTACTCAGTTTCAATAGTCATTAAGCTGGCCTTGCAGGACTACTGTGCATTTGTATAAAGTACGATGGAAAAGTTTCATATAGACTCACAGTAGTAAAAATAAACAAATATGAAATGCATTACTATAGTCATTGTTATTACATTTATGTTTTCACCATAGCCAGATATCCAAAATGTATACCGTCAAAAAATCATGACTATAATTGCTAGGTATGGGGGCTGCTCTGTGGAAAAAAGACAGACTCTAATGTTAAGAACAAGTTAAACATTAGAAATTAAAATTAAAGTTACTCAAGCTTTACAGGACTAGTGTGCACTTGTGCAAAGAACATTGCAGCACTTTACTGTACTCATCTATCACAATCAGACATCTTAGATATACACAGTCAATATAACAGCTGGAAACGATGGGTACGGAAGAAGTCTGTGCAAAAAAAATAACCTTCCCCCTCTGTGGTTTGTCTGGAAAAGTAGGGGCAGTGCCACACAATGTTATTATATTTGCTGAAATCAGTGCAAAATGGTCACTGCTATATGCGTGCGTGTGTGTGTGTGTGTGTGTGTGTGTGTGTGTGTGTGTGTGTGTGTGTGTGTGTGTGTGTGTGTGTGTGTGTGTACGTACACATGTGCACTGCAGTGTGTTTAAGAGTAACAAGCTATCCATAATCACAGTCAAATATCAGTGCTTTACTCAGTAAGTGTCCACCTTTGTTGGTCTAGGTTAAATATGTGTGTAAGCAAATGGTCAATGGCACAGTGGCTCAGTGAGTAGTGTTGCCATCTTATAGCACTTGGCTCTCTGATTGAGGTTTGGGCTGTGACTCCTCTTCTGTGAAGACTGCATGTCCTCCTGCTCTGTTAGTTTTATTCATATATTCTGATTTACTTCAACATTCTAAAGATGTGCCATAGATGAACTGGCACTTCTCCAATTGGCCAGTAGGTAAGTGTGTATTGTGTGCGTTCAGCATTTTTATCTTTGGACAAACAATGATGGTGGGAACCTATATAGAAGTCTCCTGGGTAGTCAAAAAGCAGTTAATGAGTTATCTTTCAAAAATAAGGCATAAATCGAATCATAGAACATCAAGACCATAAGAGCTTCTGGTGGTCAGCTGGTCCTCAAATCCCAGGCTATATAAGAGGAATATGACAAAATATCACAAAGCCATACAGTAATTCAAGGCAACTACGATCATCCAATAAACTGTTGGTCCAAACCCACAAAGCCATTAACTCAGCCAGTGACTCCCTGTTTGCCAATGTCATTGGTAAAACTTGGAATTCACTTAAGTTTAACCTTACCCTCGAACCTTCTTTAAGTCTCTTCAAAAAACGCCTCAAACAGTATTTTAAAGAGCACTGGCTTTGTCCCTGTACTAATCCTGATTAATCATTACTTATTCAATGCCTTATTTAAATTAATATTGTACGCATCTCTTGCTCATAATAGCTTGCTGCAACCTGTTGTTTTTGTATACTATAACACACTATGTATATTTTGAGTACCTACTAGAGGGCTTTGTAGATATGTTTGACTCATATCTGTTATGTTCTATCTCTGTTATCTGGAGCTTTTCTCCCCGGACCTCCTCTGAAAATGGACATATATCCAGTCGGACTATCCCGGTCAACAAATGTAAAATAAAATAAATAAATGACAGGCTTATTGGGATGTCTCCAACCATAGGCCCACCTTTTCTAAAACTGTCCCTTCTCAGAAGTGCACACAGAAGGTCACTATTGCTTGTGTTGAGATGAGGACTGGATGACTGAGGAACCCCTCACAATCAAACATCAGAGGTCTCCATATAAGACCACTATAGCATATCTAAGCGCAATGTACTAACAAGGAGCAACAAGCTGGAATACATTACTGTGATCATTATTTTATCACTTTCCTTACAACTGAGCATCAGACATGTACAGATGGCTATCTTTTCAGTATAGAGGATAAAGAGTTATACTGTGTATATATGTATATATATATATATATATATATATATATATATATATATATATATATATATATATATATATACATACACACATGTACATCTGACAGCAAAGAAGATTGGCATTTTGTTCTTTCAATTTCACCCCCATTTAACATTAGAGGGGTACACAGAAGGTCACTATATTCTTTTAGGGGTAGGGAGGTGGAAACTATGATTTGTGTCTACTTGTACACATCTGTCTTCTCGGTTTATTGATAAATAATATTTTGTTAGCTTTGCACACAGTACCTTGGCCACAACATCATTCTCTAAAGAAGAAACAAGACTGAATGTTATTTATTTAGTCATGGTTTTTGTTCATGCCATCAAACGTTTGGAAGAAATGTTGTTGAATGCATCTCAGAGAATCTAAATTCCTGACTGCTTCTGAGGGTCTAGTGCCCCCTGATCCCTTGCTTAATTCAGTTCTTTCCTCCACATTTATGATAGTGCAATCTTGGCCATTTAGGATGTGGTGAGGGGATGCATGAAAAATCTGAAGCATAAGATAAAATGAAAAAAAAAATATGGGTAATAAGGGGAGCCAGGATTTGGAGTGAAACTGAGTAATGTAGGTGTTGGACCACATGGAGGGAGTGACATTGGGTCATTTGACTAGGGCTCCACTTCACCTAAGGCCAGCTCTGCCTGCAGCATTTCTGAATTGATTTTATATACACCATTTGCTTGCCAGAGCAGATCTGTTTAATCACCAGAGTGGCCACATCTAAGGAAATAAACTCAGTCTCACCAGTTCCTTCTGGCATTGCCTCTTAAAAGAAGAACATGTCTTCTTTGTTCTGGAGTTCCTCATAATGCTCTTTAATCTCCTGACAGAGTCACTAGTCATGGTCATCATTTGTCCAATCCTGCTGACAACAGCTTGAGCACTGACCAACCAAAAAAAAATTAAAAGACATTTGCATCAATCAGTGACAGAAAGTATAGTTCACTAAATAAACTTACCAAAACATTAGATGTTGTAATAGATCACTTTTGCAGTAGTCTTAACCATCTGGGTTATATCCTGCCACGGATATGACCAACCAGTCAGATTATCAAAACTAAAGGGCACCTGCCAAGAGCTCTTGCCAGGAGCTCAACCAAAAAGGGAGGCGATAGCCATGAAAGGGAAAATTCTATGAAAAGTAAAACAGTAACTATATGTACAAGGGTGTATAGATTCATACCCTGGCAATAAAATAAATAAAAAATAAAAATATAAAAGGGGACAGCTACTGCAACAGTGATCTATTATAACATCAACAGCTATGGCAAATTTACTTGCAAACTGTTCATTACATCACTATTGCAGTAGCCTAAGCTATTCAGGTGAATTACCATAGCTTAGAAACTAAAAAGGGACGAAAAATCCAGAGGCCCACTGGAGAATGTGCCTGGCAATGCCTGTTCTGAACCTGAAAAATGAATCTAATTTATAATACTTTGTAAAAATATGTATAAAGGTTCAAGTTGCTGCCTCTAGAATACTAGAGTCAACCCCCTGCCAGAAAGCCACAGAAGAAGACAGTCCTCTGCTAGAATGGACCACAACCCTGCAAGGAAGTGGCCTGTTACAGTAATAACAGCAAAAAACATGAGACAACCATCTAAAAATGTTTGCTTTGACTCTAGTTGTCCTTTTCCCTTACTTCTACAGAAGACAAACAGCTGTGTGAGCATTTAAACTATGATGAATTCTTTCTTCCTTGTTTTGGGGCTCTGGAAAAAATCAAGGAGATTAGCAGACAGGCTCAAAGTAATCAAACCACTGTAGGCATAAAAGGATAAGCTCTTAAAGAAATCCATCTTTGCGGAAAATGAGAAAGGGTTGACTCACTAAATTTGATACTCTTCTAGTCTAAGTCACAGGAATGAGGAAAACAGGGCAACAATTTGAAATGCTGGGACCCCCTAGAGCTAGTCCCAAAACACAGAGACGGAAAGGCTGAAATATACCAAGTCTGAGATGGTCATTTCTAAGATTACTCCATTTTCTCTTAGGTATTCCGATCCTGAAGTTGGTATATATAAGTCTGGTGGTGTGGGGATGCGGGGAGGCTTCCACTCATGCAAAAAAACTAATTTTAAAGGAGAAAAGTAATCAAACTTTGCTCTTTCCTGGGTTTTTGATCTTGTTTTTTGGGTTGCTGGCATTCGCTATTTTGAGTGCCAACATTTCAATAGGAGCACTGAAATAGTTATCCACGTTAAGAACCTCAATCCAGCCAGATAAGCTGGATCAAATGGAAAAACAGTGAGTTTCTCAATTACAAAATTTAGATCTATATGAGGAGTCATCTGTTTTCTAGTTGGACAGATATGTAAAACTTCTCTCGAAAACTGCTTGACTTGGGGAAAAGGAAGAAAATGGAGGATCCAAGGGCAAACAAGCAAAATTGGCTGACAGGTGAATCTTGACATAAGAGTAAGAAAGGCCAAAGGACAATAACTCATAAAAATAATCAAAAAGCAGTGGCAGCTGGGTCTTGAAAGGGTTGTAGTCCTTGGAATGGCACCAAGTTGAAAATATTTTCCACTTAGACATGTATGATTTTCTAGAAGCAGTTTTTTAGCTTCCTTCAGTATTGCTGCATACATTCAGAAAAGAAAAAAAAGTTGCATAAAGAGTATAAAAATTGTATCACTCAGGCAGTCAACTGAAGAGATTTCAGGCTGGGGTGTATCAGATAACCCCCTGCCTTATGAGAGTAAATCCAGCCTGGGAGAAACTTGTGGTAATTGTCTCTGGCCTCTTGAAAAGAAGGAAGAATCACTGTTGCCTGGGCAAAATAGAGTCACCACTACTGACTTTGGCAAGTCATTCTAAACTTTTAGAAGAATCCTGGATA
Organism: Protopterus annectens; assembly: GCF_019279795.1. NCBI lineage: Eukaryota > Metazoa > Chordata > Ceratodontiformes > Protopteridae > Protopterus > Protopterus annectens. The sequence continues at coordinate 751,808,571 of NC_056735.1, read as the reverse complement.
TCAATGGCAAGGGTATAAAAGCATGTAGAATATTCCCAACCACAGGACAGAGAAAACTGTCTTCCAGCCTGTTTGCAAGGAATTCTGGAGCAGAATTTCTTTAACAGTCAGATCTACTCAAGGTGTTCCCCACAGATGGATCATTTTGTGGAAAACCACCAGGTGCAGTTTCCATTGGTGAGGATCTGTCCTGGTCCTACTTAGCTTATATGCTACAATGTTTTGCTCTGATAGAATGTATGAAGCCTGAACAGTCAAACTGAGCTGAGATGCTACCTACAAAGGCTATCATAACAAGTCTACAGAGAGGGTAAGATCTGGTACCCCCTGTTTGTTGATGTATCACATCATTGTAGTTTAATCTGTGAAAACTTGTATGCAGACCAGAGATGATTTAGGGCTTTCAAAGCAAAACTGCCACCATCGCTTTGACATGTATATGCATTTGTCTGCCTTCTTTTCTCACACAGATCTTGCACTTTTACCCTTTTGGAAACAGCCTCCCAAGCCAGGTCTATAGCATCTGTTATGACAGACTGAAGAAGCAGTAGAGAGAAAGAGTGACTTAGATTCCTAGAGAACTTGTCTATCCACCATATAACCTCCCTACTTATAAACCTTGGAACTGAGATCTGAAAAGAGATATGGTGCAGATGTTGAATTGTCATGTGAAGTCTGACCAAGGGAATCATATGAATCATTGAAGTCATGTATCCAAGAATCCTGAGAAATTCCCTGGCAGATATTTGGTTTTGATTGGAAAAATTAAGGAAGAACTACTGGACCATCTTTACTTTGTCTGGAGGGAAAAAGTGCTTTCCAGGGCAGAAGTTAACTATTCTGTGAGAAAGGATGAGAGATTTATACAAGCTTGCTTGAAATCCCAGACTGAGTAGAAGATTATGAGCACTTGCTAAGGACTCTTGATAACTGGAAAGACAGTCTGCAAATATGAGGCAATTATCCAAATATGGAAAATATGTATTCCTTGAAGTCTGCAATAAGCAATTACTGGATCCAGGCACTTCTGTAATTACTTTTGGTGCAGTTGATAGAAGGGTAATACAGAGAAATGATAATGACAGCCAGATACAGAAAAATTTTAAAAAGTCTGAATTCCTTGACAAAAGGAATGTGATGGTAAGCATAAAGTCTAATGCTACCATGCAACTGGGGGGGGGGGGGTTATGAGAGATAAAAAGGTTTGGAGTGATAGTATTTTGAATTCTGTGACCTTGAAAATATAGACTGAAAAAGAAGTCCAGAACTGGTCTCCAAGTTCCCTCTTTCCTTGTCACCAGAAAGATCCTCAAATAAAAACCTTTGCCCATATGATCAGAGGTTACTAATTCTATGACCACCTCAGAAATCACGTGATCCAAAACTGGAGGAAAAAGGATACTTGGTTCACAAGGTGAGGAGGAATCCACTGAAAAGAAGTGAGGGACTGCCTCTGAGATCTGCACACTGGAGGACTCTCAGAACCCATTTGTTGGAAATAATCCAATGCGGCAAGTAGTCATTCTGACTTTTTTTAGACTTCCTGGCTCCAGTAGGCTTTCCTTTTTTTTTTAGAGCCTCCTTGTTATTGCTTTTTAAAATCCTGTTTGAGAACACTTTGCTGCTTAAATTTTATTTCTGAGAAAAAGGTCCAGCTCTGGAAAGAAAGCTATTAATTGAATTTAGAAATGAGGTTTACCTCTTGAATCATTCTCCCTATTTTATCAAATCTTTTAAGTATCTCAGCAGCAGAAGGGACAAACAGAATATTCTTGTCTACAGGAGAATCTAAAACCTCAGATTTAACATCTTACGGTAAGTTTTGAGAATGTAAACAAAAAAAAAATCTCATGATTGACAATAGCAGCAACTACAGCTACAGCATCCACAGAATCATAACATCAATTTAAAGAGTGTTTGATTACATGGGAAGTACATACAATTAAAGAATTCAATGACATTTCATTATCTAAAGAAGGCAGGTTAACACTTAACGTCCTTATTTCTCAAAAAAAGCTAGTGCAAACTTCAACATGTGAGCCTTACAGTTCAAAATTGTGAAAATTGAAGTCCATCCTTCCATCCACAGCCCCTTTTTCCCATTTTTGCACAAAGGATTGGGGTGCCACTTAAACAGTGACAATCTAGAGCCAAGATTCACACAACTGGGTGTCTAGCCCTGCTGAGGTTTTTCTTGTACACACACACACACACACACACACACACACACACACACACACACACACACACACACACACACACACACACATGCACTTATGGCCAATTTAGACTACAGAATCTACCTATTGTATGTATTTGGAGTGTGGGAGGAAATCAGAGCATCCGGAGAAAACCCATACAAACACAGGGAGGACATTAAGACTTTACAAATGTCTGCATGATCTCTGTGGTCAGCCAAACTGCCGCCTTGTCCTTAACCTTCTTAGACTTCTCTGGACAGTCTTTCTGTCTTGAAGAGGGAGAAGTATATTAAGAAAGAAATGTAGGTCTGCTTTGCCATAGGAATGTACTGTCACAGAGTGACAATCTATAAAATACAGTTGTGTAAATTCCACTTACCTGTAACAGATGATGTCCGTAGAACACACTATCGTAAGGCATATGAGTAGTAGTGCCCTGCTAACCTCACCCTGGCAGTATGTCAAAGCTCAGAACTCATCCCACTGTCTGTCTGTGAGGGTGAAGTACCAATCACCTAGCAGGAGTAGAACAGTTATGGATCTAGAAAAGCATCCAGTTTGTAGTGCTTTGTGAAGGTATGGACAGAGGACCAAGTTGTTGCCTCTAGAATAATTCTAGAGTCCACTCCTTTCCAAAATGTCACTGATGAGGAAAAGGCCCTGGTGAAAAATGTCTTTATCGTGCCTGGATTCATCTCACCACAGTGGGGGTAACAGAAATAATACCAGGATGCAACCAACGTGTAATGAATTGCTTAGAGACAGGCTGACCAAATAGCCTCTCAGCCATCCTAAAAGACTTTTTTTTCCTACCAAGGTAGTGCTGGAGCTGCCTATGCACATCCAAGGTATAAAGTAACATCTATCCCTTATACTTAGGTTCTGGAAAGAACACAGGGAGATTAAAAGACTGTTAGAAAATGAAGACTGAAACCACTTTCAGCCTGTAAAAAGGATACTTGTGTAATACAACCCTATGTCGGTGGAAAATGAGGTAGGGTTGTCCATAATGAGAGCTTGCAGCTCAGAAACGTGCCTTGCATATGTTAGAACAATAAGCAAAGCAGTTTTCCACATTAAGAACTTAAGATCAGTGCGAGCTGCTAGCTCAAAAGGTGGTAAGGTCAATTTTTCAAGAACAGTCTCACAGACAGGGCCCAGGAAGTCAGGATTGGTGAGACCACCTCCACTAAGAGACTGGTCACCTTTGGGGTACCTCGGGACTCCATGCTGGGACCACTACTATTTGGCATCCAATTCTCAGACGTAAATGCTACTGTCAAGGGCCTCTGGCTGACCATTTCTGCAGATGACTGCAAATTGGGAGCTATCATAGATTCTCCCCATGACACAAACATCTTACAAGTGGGTCTAACACTGACAAATGACTGGTGCCAAATTCATGGATTAAAACGCCATGCCAGGAAATGTATTAAGTGCATTTTGGGAAAACTGCCACCCAGGCTAATTTTTCCATACGACATCTGTAAGTCTTATGTAGTCTTATGTAGTCAGAGATCTGGGAACATATGTAGACAGTAATCTGTCCTTTACCAACATGTGGCAAAGACAGTAAAAAAATCATTCTGTGTCACCCAACATAGGTACAAGGAAGTCATAGTGCCACTGTATTTCGCCACTGTCAGACACATCGAGTATTATGCCCCCTTCAGCACATACCTGACCAAACATATGCAGCAGCTGAATGACCGCAAAGGTTCTTTACCAGTAGAATCCAGGGTATAAACACATTGCCCAGTACAGATTGCCTAAAAACCCTATCTCTATACTCGGTCTCCTACAGGTTACTGAGAAGTGATCTATGCCTGGCATATAAGGCATCCTCGGATCCAGCCCTGATGGAGCTTTTGCACATCTTCAAAATAAACAGCATCACAACCACTAGATATAAGGATTTAAATTTTACTTGCAACATTAATAGGACATTCTGGTAAGATGGCTATGTGACTCAGAGAATCCCTATGCTTTGGAAAAGGCTCCCTATCCATATGCAGAGTCCATCCCTAACTCTATTTAAGAGTAACCTTGACCAATGGATGACAAATCGGAAATTCACACTGGTCTGGCCCCCATATCTCTGACTGACAGATGCAGACAGTAATTACACCCAAATTAACATACTCTCCCCAGATATCCTTTCCAAACTTTCTAACTAACATTCCCCCTTCCTAATAAATGCCTATGATACATAGTGACACAATTAGGTTGAGCTGCAATGCTAGGCTTATAAATGTCCTAATGGTCATCAGCCTAGTATACACCTATGAACCTAGATCCCACAAAGGAAAAATTTGGTTTTGAGGGGGTCTTATATGCAAAACTCCTTTTGCAAACTTTTACCAAAAAAGAAGGAAGAAAGAAAGAGGGGGATCTGTTAGCAGACCAGCAGAGATGGCCATTAAATACACCTTAACTGATGCATATGCTAAGCCGTCTTGACGTAGCTCACACCAGTATTTCAAGACCAGAGGGATATTACTCACAATGGACCCTCTGTTTTCATTTAAGCACCACTTAGAAAACCTCATCTATTTGGAAACATGTGATTTTCTAATAGCAGGTTTTCTGGCCCCTTTTAAAACATGCTTCACATCCTCATGAAACAAGGGCCAAAACAGTCAAGATAGAATAATTCAGGCTGTCAATAAAAGTTTTATCAGAATCAGGGTGCACCAGTTGCCCCTGAGACTATGTGAGCAAGTTTGTGGTAACTGCCCTTGGTCATCACCATAAACTGGGAGAACAATGGTTGCCTCGGTCAATAGGGAGTTCACCACAATGATCTTTGGCATTTCTATTTGAACTTCTAGAAGTACCTTCTGAATCATTGGAAAGGGTGAAAATGCAAACAGGAACATTCAAACATGGCTGCAAGGATATCTGGAGCAGAATTCCTACAGCTGTCTGGTTTGAAAGGAGGTGAGCAGATCTATTAGAGGGCTCCTCACATCTGGACTTGATCCAGGAACACTACTGCCTTGAACTTCCAGTCGTGCGGGTCTGCCCATGACCTGCTCAGTCTGTCTACCACAATGATCTGCTCGGACAGGATGTCTGATGCCTGAAGAGACAGAAAATATTGAGAAGTCCATTCCCAGGAGATTATTTCCAGTCAGTACAGAGAGTAAGAGCTCATACCCCTAGTTTGTGGAGGCACCACATCACTGTGGTTAAGTTCATAACCATCAGAAGAGGACTCAGAGTCCAAAGGTGGTGAAGGACTGTCAAGGCATGAGGCACTGCCAACATATCCTAGGTATTGACCTGTTTCTGTGTGTCCTTCATTCCCTAAGTGACACAGCCTCACAGGAGAAGATAGACGAATCTGCCTGGATAGACTGTACTGGTATGGGGGGAGGAAGCTATGGATTGATACTCATCTGGTCTCTACATCACTGTAATTCTCATAGGTTCATAGGTTCATACTAGGCTATCTGCCCTAGAGCATTTATAAGCCTAGCCAGAGTGTATTTGGCTTTCGCCACCCCTTGGAATGAGTATACTGTGCCCATTTTAAGGTTTAGTTTACTGTACCTCTGTCTAGCAGTGACACAGAAGTGAACCCCGGAGTAAACCTATGATCTCCCATCCACTCGTCAAGATTTCTCTTGAAGAGAGTCAGTGAGGGGCTCTGCCTAACTTGGACTGGGATTTTATTCCAGAGTGAAGGGAGCCTTTGGGTTATGAATCTGTCCCTCCAGCATGTCCTATTTATTTCTGTGCTGAGGTTCAAATCTCTTGCTCGCGTAGCTCTGGTGGATTTGGATTTTCTGAGGTGGAGCATGTCCATTAATTCCGGGTTGGACATGGCCTTGTACGTCAGGCATAGATCGCTTCTGAATAGGCGGTATGCGACTGAGTAGAGCTGAAGTTTCTTTAGTCGGGCAGCATATGGCATATGTTTGAGTCCCTTGATCCTCTTGGTGAGGTACTTTTGGGGTCTTTCCAATTGCTGCAGGTGTCGGGTAAGGTACATCCCAAATGGGGCATTGTACTCAATTATGGGCCTAATGAGGGAAGAGTAAAGGGGCACAATGACCTCGCCCGATCTAGATGTGAATCCCTTCATGATAAGGTGGGCAATATAGAAGGTCTTTCTAACAACTTTGGCAATGTGAGTGTCAAACGAAAGGTTACTGTCAACTTGGGTCCCTGGGCCCCTAATTACTTCTTCCGTACTTAATGGATTACCAACTATGTGGTAATTTGTGGGCACTTTGTTTTTCCCAAAGGGTATGACTATACACTTTTTGGCGTTTAGTTTAAGGCCATCGCTCTGGCACCAAGTTTTCCGTTTCTATGAGACCCTTTTGAAGGATGCTTGTAGCCGCTGGAGAATCAATTATGGTGAACAGTTTGCAGTCATCTGCAAACTTGGTCAGCCACAATCCTCCCATGTTAGCCTGTACCTCAGAAAAATAAATACCGAACAAGAGAGGTCCCAGGACCGAGCCCTGTGGGATGCCACTTGTGACTGGTTTAGAGTCTGACATGGCTCCAGCAATTCTGACCTTGTGGGTTCTGTCCTTGAGCCAGTTTGCAACCCATCTTATGACATAGGGGTTTATATTTAAGCTGGAGAGCTTGTCTATGATGCCCAAGTGGGGTATTGTGTCGAAGGCTTTTGCAAGGTCAAGGTAGGCTGTGTGAACTACCTTACCCTCATCAATGGCCTTGGTGACTGTTTCAAAGAAGTTGACCAGGTTCAAGAGGCAAGATCTGCCCTTAACAAAGCCGAATTGGGTAGGATCCAATGTCTGTAGGTCCCCAATGTCTTTGTTTATGAGTTCCATAATGATCCTCTCCATAGCTTTGCAGACCAGGCTCATCAAGCTTATGGGGCGGTAGTTTCCAGGGTCCGTAGAAGCACCTCCTTTGTGGAGTAGGACCACTGTTGCTGTACGCCATTCTTTGGGTACATATCCTGTAGTAAGGCTGAGATTAAACAGCAGCCTTATGTGTGGGTTTAGCTCTTCTTGGAGTTCATGTAGGACGCAACCCGGGACACCGTCTGGTCCCATTGATGCTGTGTTTTTAGCTTTGGAGAGGGCGGCTCTCACCTGGGCATCTAAGATGTCAGAGAGGCAACACTCTGCTGGGATAGATATTTGTCCTTTTGGGGGGGAGGGGTGAGAAATTTGCATTGAACCTTTCTGCTAGTATGTTGGCAATGTCTGTGGGTTCAGTGAATTTTTTGTCATTTTGGACTAACTCTGAGCATATCTGGGAGTTTCCACCCAGGTTTCTAACATAACTAAAGAAAACCTTGTGATTATCTTTAGTGTCTTGTACAATTTTTCTCTCAAAGTTGGCCTTGGATGATTTTATGAGTGTTCATAGTTTTTTGCTAGTACTGATCAGAGATGCCTTCCCTTTTAGGGATTTTGCTCTATAATGTAGTAGCTTCCTCCTTCTGTTGTATAGCTTATTAATGGCTGGGGTCTACCAGACAGGACGCCTGCCTTTGGGGGAATGGGTCCTGGTTTTATTTGGGATTGCATATCCATGCATTCCTGTAGGTGTCCATAGAATGCATTTATAAAGGATTCAGCAGAGTGGGCTGTGGTTTCCACTGGCCCGGGGGCCTTGAAGGATTCCACTTCGGTCTTAAGAAGTGTGGAGTCAGCTTTTGAGAAGTTCTTCACTGTGGTCTTCTGTGCTGGGGGTGGGGGCGGGATGTGGATTTCCAGGGAGATTAATTTATGGTCCGATCTTACCAATGAGGGGTATACTTCTGGTATGGAACATTGTGTCCCCATGTTTGTGATGATCAGGTCTAATATGTTTTCCCCTCTTGTGGGAGAGGTGACTAGTTGTTCCATAGCATTTGAGTTTATGAATTCTAGGAAACTTTGGGCTAGGATGTTGGGGCTTGAGTAATGCTCCCAGTCTATGTTTGGGTAGTTGAAGTCCCCCAATATGATGGTGTTTGGAGAGACCTTCATATTCTCCAGTGTCTTTAAGAAGGTCGAGTGGGGTTCCTGAGTTTGAGAGGGTGGTCTGTAGTATGCTCCAAACTGGAGGGCAGTTTTGACCACTGTTAGTTGCACATGGATGGTCTCCGATGCTTCGTGCATTGCCACTAACCTGGAGGTATGGGTATCCTTGATAAATATGGATACTCCCCCTCCTTTTGTGGTTCGGTCCAAGTTTTGGGGCCAAAAAGCATGATATGAGGTATAACCTGGCAGTGCTGGGGTGCTCTCGGGAGCCTTGAACCAGGTTTCTGTCACTGCACAGACATTGATGTTCTCCATACTGAGGAGGGCTTCGAGAGCGTGCATCTTGAGGTTTAGACTTCTGGCGTTGAGCAGCATTACCCTTAGTTTCTTTCTACTTGTGTTTTTTAGGGAGGTGGGTTTGTCTTTTGAGCCTTGCCTAAAAAAGGCACTATGGGAGTGGCAAGAGCCTTTGCCAATATCCGAAAGCCCAGGGGTGACAGGTGCAAGCCGTCCCTTGTGAAGCAGCGTGGCTTGTCGAGCATGTCATCCCAAGCAGACAGACATTGGATCCCCTTAGAATGACACCAATACTTAAGCCAATTGTTAAAATTGATCATTTTGTCTTTGTACTGTGGCATCATTCTTGGTGAGGGTAAGATGCTGCTTAAGGTCAGGGTCATACCGGCCTGGGCTACATAATCAGAGAGCTCCTCTATGTCTCTTTTCATGTAGTCCAGGGAGGTACGTCTCAGGTCATTCACACCAGCATGGACAATGACTGAGTCATATTTGTACCTGCTTTGGAGTGACCTGAGTGCTTGTGTTATGTGGCGGATTCTAGCGCCCGACAGGCAGCTTACTGTGACCCTCTCCTTGTTCAGCCTGGTGAGCAGGACGTCAATGTGTCTGACTATAGAGTCACCTATTACAAGTGTATCCGGTATGTTGTTTAGCCTTAAGGGCTGTGACTGTTTGGCACACTGACTTTGTGAACTATGTGTTGCATGTGTTTTGTTTTGAGGTAGTGGTTGCTTGGATGTCTGCTTTGGAGGTCTCTGTTGCTTTGGCAGATTTTTATTTAGAGCCTCCGAGTATGTTTTTGTGTGTTTGTGTGTTTGGTTTGCAGTTGTGGTAAGTCTATGTGAGACTGGATTTGTGGTGTGTGTGGTTACTTTCTCCTCCTGACTGGTTATGCCAGTACTGAGTCGAGAGAGCTCAGCCTCCAGTTTGGCTATATGGTTGCATCTCTCACATATATTTGTATTTGTTGGGAGGAGGAGAGGGTTGTCTGTGTACATGAGGCAGTTGTAACATTGCTTCAAGATTCCCAGATTCACCAGCTGAACTGGAGAGGAAGCCAGCAACTGACCTTTTGACATACCAGAATAGTATAAGGAACTGCTATGTAATTGAATCAGAAAGGACCTATAGGGGATAGGGTACTCAAGGGGATTTTAGGAGGATGTAGTGCTTTTTTAGTTAAAAAGTGCTTAACTTATATAAAATGCTTATAGGAGCAAGTGCGGGGTTTTTAGATTGAGAACTGAATGTTTAGATTGAGAGATAGAGCAAGTTCCAAGGGAAAAAATGAAGAGCAGACTTTGTGGAGCCAAGAATAGTTTAAACCTGATTAAGCGGCGCTGCCCGATGCTGTGCTAATTCGCGCTAAAGCAGGCTTTATAGCAGGGGCTTAGAAAGAGCTAGGAAATGGCCCAAAACGGCCAATAAGCTACAAGTTACTGGGCTGAAACCACTCCTTTAGGGACAAATACGCTGCTCAGAGCTCCCCACTCCCACTGGTGAACAAAGAAGCTTCCTCCTATCCAAACAAGGATATGGGCAACACAGGAACTATGACACAGCCCAGAGATCAGCAATACCTGAAGACTGAACTATTCTATTTCAGTAAAGGCGGGAAACAACAATATTTTTTTTTTTGTTTTTGTTTTTCTTACAAAGTAGCAGAAAATAGATACAACAACAACAGTAAATGCTTTAAATCGGCTAGCGCACTTAAGTGTGTAGCCTGCCAGTTAATTTAAGCAAAAACAAACTTTTAAAAGTGCAAAAAGTTCAGGAAAACAAACAGTAATGCAGTAAATCAACTTTGCAGAGCTTATTTAGTTATAGAAACTCGGCACACCGATGAAAAAGCAGTCGGAAATAAGTAGCCAAAAAAATACTTATAAATCAATGGAAAGTCATTCTTCCACTCGCCGCTGCTTGTAGAACTCTGCAGGACACCACGAGAAGCTGTGCTGAGTCAATTACAAGCGCTAAAACGGGCTTTACAGCAGGGGGTTAGAAAGAGCTAGGAAATGGCCCAAAACGGCCAATAAGCTACAAGTTACTGGGCTGGAACCACTCCTTTAGGGACAGATAGGCTGCTCAGAGCTCCCCACTCCCACTGGTGAACAAAGAAGCTTCCTCCTATCCAAACAAGGATATGGGCAACACAGGAACTATGACACAGCCCAGAGATCAGCAATACCTGAAGACTGGACTATTCTAGTTCAGTAAAGGCGAGAAACAAGGATATTTGTTTGTTTTTTTTTTTTTGTTTTTCTTACAAAGTAGCCGAAAATAGATACAGTAAGAACAGTAAATGCTTTAAATCGGCTAGCGCACTTGAGTGTGTAGCCTACCAGTTAATTTAAGCAAAACCAAACTTTTAAAAGTGCAAAAAGTTCAGGAAAACAAACACTAATGCAGTAAATCAACTTTGCAGAGCTTATTTAGTTAAAGAAACTCGCTTTTCGGCGAGAAAAAGCAGTCGGAAATAAGTAGCCAAAAAAATACTTATAAATCAATGGAAAGTCACTCTTCCACTCACTGCTGCTTGTAGAACTCTGCAGGACACCACGAGGAGCTGTGCTGAGTCAATTACAAGCGCTAAAGTGGGCTTTATAGCAGGGGGTTAGAAAGAGCTAGGAAATGGCCCAAAATGGCCAATAAGCTACAAGTTACTGGGCTGGAACCACTCCTTTAGGGACAGATAGGCTGCTCAGAGCTCCCCACTCCCACTGGTGAGCAAAGAAGCCTCCTCCTATCCAAACAAGGATATGGGCAACACAGGAACTATGACACAGCCCAGAGATCAGCAATACCTGAAGACTGGACTATTCTAGTTCAGTAAAGGCGGGAAACAAGGATATTTTTTTTTTTTTTGTTTTTCTTACAAAGTAGCAGAAAATAGATACAGTAACAACAGTAAATGCTTTAAATCGGCTAGCGCACTTGAGTGTGTAGCCTACCAGTTAATTTAAGCAAAAACAAACTTTTAAAAGTGCAAAAAGTTCAGGAAAACAAACAGTAATGCAGTAAATCAACTATGCAGAGCTTATTTAGTTATAGAAACTCGCTTTTCGGCGAGAAACAGCAGTCGGAAATAAGTAGCCAAAAAGTACAGTTTTGTACCTACCATAAATGTAGATGTCCGAGAGGTATGCATCTGCAGTCCTAACAAATGGGTTGTCCTGGCCTCAGGCAGCCCTTCGGTCGGCCGGATTCCAAAGTCTGGATCTGGCCTCGGCTGATGTCGCACTTCACCCGACGTCATAGCTGCAGTCCAGCGGGTATAAAGGCATCAGCCGACGCCATTTTCCTCAGTGTTTCTTGCCCCAGATGCCAGGTGCCCTCTAGGAAGGCTAAATTTGGATAAATGCAAATATTTCCAAACAATAGAGAGCAAATAGAAATAAACATGTATATACATATATACAAACAAATACACCATAATAGATTCCCCCAGCTAGCTACAAGATGGGCAAATACCCTAGGAGTACCACAGAGGGGAAGGAGGGTGGGTAATCCTGACTGCAGATGCATACCTCTCGGACATCTACATTTATGGTAGGTACAAAACTGTACTATGTCCTTCAAGGATGCATCTGCAGTCCTAACAAATGGGTAGAATACCATAACCAAACTGGGGGAGGAGGCACTAAGGATTTATGGAGTAGTTAAGATCCCTTGCAAAACAGCAGTGGCAAAACCTGCTCGGGATCTGGAGTATAAAGGTAGATTATAATGCTGGGCAAATGTATGCACGGAGCTCCAAGTAGCAGCCTCTAAAATGTCTTTGGTAGCCACTCCTCGTAAGAAAGCTGTAGTAGTGGCTGTAGCCCTTGTGGAGTAAGGTCTGATGTTTTCTGGAGTTGCCTTTCCATGAAAAGAGTAACAAAATCTAATGCAATTTCCTATCCATTTCGAGATTGTTTGTTTTGAAATTGCTTTTCCTTCCATTCCTGTTGCATATGCTACCAGAAGCTGGTCAGTTTTTCTATTGTTCTTGGTTCTGTCCAGGTAGTAGCGCAATTGTCTGTGTACATCCAAGGTATGCAGCAATCTTTCCCCCCTGTTCTGCGGGTTGGGGAAGAATGTTGGTAGGTGTATTGCTTGGTTTAATGATGCCCTGGAGACCACCTTTGGCATAAAGGTAGGATTAGTTCTCATGGACACTCTATCCTGATGGAAGATAAGGAAGGGCTGTACTGCCATTAAAGCCTGTAATTCAGAAACCCGTCTAGCTGAAGTGATTGCAAGCAGGAATGCAGTCTTCCAAGATAAGTACTGTAATTCTGCTGTTGCTGCTGGTTCAAAAGGCGGAAGTGTCAACTTTTCTAACACAAAGTTCAAGTCCCATGTAGGCAATGGTGGTTTCCTTGGTGGCTTTACATTTTTATTTCCTCTGAGAAACTGCCTGAGTAGAGGTTGAGAAAAGACTGGAGGATCCATGTTGTATTCTGCTGAAATTGCTGATGCATGAATCTTAATGGAGGAGTAAGACAGACCATTGTGGAAAAGCTCTGCTAAGTATTCCAGGATGTTAGCTATGTTTGCCAATGATGCATCTACTCCTTTTGTTGCACTCCAAATGAGATATCTTTTCCATTTTGCTGAATAAGTTTTCCTTGTTGAGGGTCTGCGAGCCTCCAGGATAATGTCTTTAACCCTTTGAGATAAATCTGGGTTATTTTGCCTTATGTAATGTTCCAAGCAGCTAGCTGCAGAGTTTTCAAGTTTGGATGCAGGATTTTGAAGTTGTTCTGTGTTAGCAGAAGAGGTAGTAGGGGTAGGGGCCATGCATGTTCCGGGACATACTCCTCAGTAGCGGTACCAATGTTGCCTCGGCCAGTCTGGAGCTATCAAGATGATCCTCGGGTGATCTTCTTTGATCTTCAGTAGCACTTTGTGCATCAAAGGAAGAGGTGGGAATGCATATGCTGCAGGTTTTCCCAACTGAAGGATAGGGAGTCCACCTTCCAAGCAAGTGGGTGGTATGTCCTTGTGCAGAATTTTTTCAATTGGTGGTTGTGTGGGGATGCGAACAGGTCTATTTCTGGCAGTCCCCATTTCCTTGTGATGGTTTTGAAGCTATCTGGATGCAGCATCCATTCGTGGGCATCCGTGGTGGTTCTGCTTAAGATGTCTGCTAGTATATTTTCTTTTCCTGGCACAAATATGGCCTGGAGCTGAATGTTGAGGCTCAGGGCCACATTCCAGAGGTCCATTGCCATCCGGCATAGAGGATATGAATGTGTGCCTCCCTGTTTGTTGATATACCACATAACTGTGGTGTTGTCCGTCCTTATCAGCAATTGACCCTGTTGAAGAAATGGTCTGAATGTCTGAATTGCCTGTTTTACTGCCAGCATCTCTTTTTGATTTATGTGTAGGTTCATCTGGTCTTGAGTCCATAAGCCTTGAATGCACTTGTCCACCATGTGTGCCTCCCAACCTAGGTCTGAGGCGTCCGTGGTGATAGTCTGGCTTGGGTGAGGCCTGTGGAAGGGCAGTCCTTTGTTCAGTTGACAGGCCTGGGCCCACCACTGGAATTCTTGCTTCAGGCATGGAATTATTGGAATTTGGGTTTCTAGGCTGTGTTTGTGCTGAGACCATAAATTCCTCAGGTACCATTGTAACTTCCTCATATGTAGTCTGGCATGCGGAACTAATATTATGCAGGATGCCATGTAACCCAGGGCTTGCAGGATTTTCCTTGCTGTAAGCTGGTTCTGCGTTGTTAATGCCATGAAATAAAGTGGTAGCTGCCTTTGTTTTTCTGCTGTGAGGAATGCCATCTGGTTTGATGTGTCCAGTTCTGCACCCAAGAAGGTTATCCTTTGGGAAGGTATCAGCCTTGACTTTTTTGTGTTGACTGTGTATCCCAGGGCTTGCAGCAGGTGAATAACCTTTTTCAAATCTTTTGTTATTTTGTCTTTGCTGTCCGCTTGTAACAGGCAGTCGTCCAGGTATGGATAAATTTGAATTCCCTGAAGCCTGCAATGAGCAATTACTGCTGCCAGGCATTTCGTGAATACTCTGGGTGCAGTAGATAAGCCAAAAGGCAATGCTGAGAATTGATAATGCTCTGATCCTGCAAGAAATCTGAGGTATCTTCTGCAATTTGGTCGTATGGGGACGTGCAGGTATGCCTCCTTGAGATCCAGAGTCACCAGCCAAGACTCCTTGCCCAGCATGGGAAGAAGTTGCTGTAGGGTCAGCATTTTGAATTTTGGAACAATGAGATATGTGTTTAGAGCGGACAGGTCGAGGATAGGTCTCCATTGGTTTTCCTTTCTTGGTACCAGGAAAAGCCTTGAATAAAATCCTTGTCCTTGTTCCATAGCCGGACCCTTTCTATAGCTCTCATCCTTAGTAAGTGGTCTATTTGCTGTAGAGCGTTTGTCCTTTGGTTTGGAGGTAGGTTTGGCATTCCTCTCTTCCTTGGAAGAGTATGGAAGTGAAACCTGTAGCCTTTGTCTATTGCCTGTAAAATCCATTTGTCTCCTGTAATGTAATGCCAATTTGCTGAAAATAAGGCTAACTTTCCGCCTAAGGGTGCTGCCAGTTGTTCCCTGGTAGGCGGTTTCAGAGCCAAGTCACTGTGATTGTCCTGTGGAAGTGGTAGTGGCTGGATCTGTGGCAGTACTTCTCTGGCTGTTAGGCTGCCACTGACGTCCCCTGTAGGCACCTCTGGATTGGCCTCTGCCTCTAGGGTGTCTATTTCTGCTTCTCTGTGCTCTGGTGGTGTCTGGAAAGGACCAATTCTTGGAAGGCCAGTTCCTACTAAACCTCGGAGGCTGGACCTGTAAGAAATCCTTGACTGTCTGGACAGATTTAGCTTTTTCTTCCACCTTCTTCAACACTTGCTGTGCAGGGGAACCAAACAAACTGTGCTTTTCCATGGGAGCATCTAAAAGCTTTGCCTTTACATGGTCTGGTAAGGATTGCTCTTTTAACCATGCATGCCTTCTGATCACTGTACCAGTCATAGCTGATCTAAAGGAAGCCTCCAGTGCATCATAGCCGCATTTTAAGGAATGATTACTGACCTGCTGAGTGTTATGCACCAAATCCTGAAGGGACTTACGGTCTAAAGGCTCAGGCGAGGAAAGTTTTTTAGTGAGCTGATCTAACAGAAATTCCTGATATTGAATCATATGGAATTGACAGTTTAAGGCCCTAGCCGAAAGAGTAGCAGAAGTATAAACTTTTTTACCCCATCTCTCCAATGCCCTAGATTCTCTTTCAGAGGGGAGGGGGTTTTTGGCAGAGGCAGCTGCTACAGCTTTGGGGCCCTGTGAAATAGTTTCAGGATCTGCAATAGGAGCCTTATACAAATGATAATGTGTGTCCGGAACCCTGTAGTATCTGTCGGGCTTAGCAGGGGCGGAGGTAGTGAGTCAGGGCAGTACAAGCATCATTAAATGCATCATCCACAACTGTAAGTACTGGAGGACTAGCTAAAGGCCTATGCTGTGGTAAATGCAAAAAGGCCCTAAGCCTCTGCCTAGAGTCTCAAAAATCCTGGCCCTGCCATTGAAATTGTTCCCTCATAGCATGCAAGGTTTCCCCAAAGAAAATTCCTCAGGAGGAGAGGCAGAAGGTATGGAATCCTCTGCATCAGAGTCCTCATAAGGAGAATAAGGGCCTTCTGGAGGATTTGTATTTTCTGAATCATCAGAGGAGTAATCTGAAGAAACTGGCTCAGGGGGCTCTGCTCTAGGCCTCTTCTCTGGAGGTGGGTGAGAGGCCCTGTCAGGGTGAGACTGGGTTCCCCTGATCAAATAAATGAGATCCTCTGCTAGACTAAGCATTTGGGTACTAGAGCTAGGCCTGTGAGAGGGGGTTTTAGCAGGCACGGCCTTTGAAGATTTAGCTGCTTTGGCCCTGGCAAAAGCCTTAATTGACATGGATGCAGGGGGCCTAGCAGCTCCACGTGCTGGAGTAGATACATCTAAGGGGATAGTATCTGATAAATCCTGAGAAACTGTAAGAGCAGGTGGAATTTCCGTAGCAGATTCAGCCATGCTGGAAGAGGCCTCGGTAGAAGGAGGCATGCTTTCGGCCGAAGGAAGAACAGCGGACTCGGTTTCAGTCGAAACCGAGACACTCGCGGTTGGCTTAACCGCGTTTCGAAACCGTGGACCGCGAGTGTCGGTCCTTTTCCTTACGCTTTTAGCTAATTGTGAAGTCGGAGTCTCCGGCATGGTATAAGCAAAGCGGGCGAAAACTCCTCTGCAAACTCCGACCGGCGTCTAAGTGTCCGTCGGTTGAAGGAAGCACAGGCTAGACAAGCTGCTACGCCGTGGTCTGGGCCTAAACAAGGTAGGCAGTAAGAGTGCAAATCTTTATGAGGTATTTGTTTCCCACAAGTTAAACAGTTATTCACTTTTTCTGACATCGGCTGAGGCAAGAAAGAGTCCCCAACGGGGTACTTAGCTTTTTAGAAGTCTTCGGTAGTAGCAATCTCTGGTTCTGACCGTCCGGCACTTGCGAACAGCTTCTGCTTGAGCCACTCGGCAAGAAAGACTGAGGAAAATGGCGTCGGCTGATGCCTTTATACCCGCTGGACTGCAGCTATGACGTCGGGTGAAGTGCGACATCAGCCGAGGCCAGACCCAGACTTTGGAATCCGGCCGACCGAAGGGCTGCCTGAGGCCAGGACAACCCATTTGTTAGGACTGCAGATGCATCCTTGAAGGACATCAATACTTATCAATCAATGGAAAGTCACTCTTCCACTCACTGCTGCTTGTAGAAATCTGCAGGACACCACGAGGAGCTGTGCTGAGTCAATTACAAGCGCAAAAGCGAGCTAAAGCGGGCTTTATAGCAGGGGGTTAGAAAGAGCTAGGAAATGGCCCAAAACGGCCAATAAGCTACAAGTTACTGGGCTGGAACCACTCCTTTAGGGACAGATAGGCTGCTCAGAGCTCCCCACTCCCACTGGTGAACAAAGAAGCTTCCTCCTATCCAAACAAGGATATGGGCAACACAGGAACTATGACACAGCCCAGAGATCAGCAATACCTGAAGACTGGACTATTCTAGTTCAGTAAAGGTGGGAAACAAGGATTTTTTTTTTTTTTTTTTTCTTACAAAGTAGCAGAAAATAGATACACTAACAACAGTAAATGCTTTAAATTGGCTAGCGCACTGAGGAAGGGCAGCATCAGCAACTGGGATTCCAAAGACATAAAGTGCTGCATCCAATAATTTCAGACATATCACTAATTTTTTTTCCTGTGTGGAGTTGTCATCCTGCCATTTCCTTTTATTGTCTTGGATATTGTTCGGCTGGGATTTCAGCTTGTTAGACCGCTGAAAATTACCTTGCTTAAAGACCATGTTTAAAGTGGCAAAACAAAGTCTTATTTTTTACATAAAAAGTGTGTGCATGCACAAGGATGGACGTGAACACTCTTTTATATAAAAATAAAACTTTGTTTCAATCCACTTTGTTTAGTAAATTAACATTGAAAAAACTAGTCATGCCATATTTACATCATTAATATTAAACTGGCGGGATGAAGCACGTATGTCACTTTGAGGGCCAGTACAATTAAAAGTGGATTACCATTAGTACAAAGGTGTTAATTTAACATGTTGCCAATTAAATAATTGTTTCACAAGTATTTATTAACACTAGTCCACTCAATTAAACTTTGTTTTGCCACTTTAAACATGTTCTTTAGAGGAGAAGAACTTGGGAATATGAAACATTTTAAATATTCCTTTCATCAATTTACCTCTGTCATCCCAAGGTTTAAGGGTCTGACAAGCTGCTGCACCAAACACAGAGACTCAAATGGAACATTAATAACTTAATTTATTAACTCATCAGAAAAATTCTGGGAGCAGAATGAAGCATGCCTCCTAATCACCACTAACAATGCTGCATTTCTAAAAATAGAATCGGCCTCCCTCTAAGGCACATTTTTTAGAGCATGTTAGCAGCTCAGTTAGCAGTTAGCAGTCAATTAGCAGCAGACAACCTCCCAAGTGAATACCTACAAATCGCAGCTGATGCTCTGGCCTACCCAGTATCCATCTTGATTAACCGATCTCTGTCAGAAAGTTACGTTCCCACACTGTGGAAGTATCACATATAATTCCCCTCCACAAAGGCGGACCCTCCACAGAACTAACCAATTACCGCCCCATGGCTATTCTCTCTCCACTCTCCAAAATACTAGAGAGATGCATTCACTCTCAGGCCTCAGACTACCTCCTTATTAACAACCTCCTTTCCAATACTCAGCATGGTTTCTGCCCAAACCATTGCACCACCAATGTCTTACTCTCCTTTACTAACACTATCCTTCAGCATAAAAACAATGGCTATCTCTCCTCTGCTACATTCCTGGACCTATCTAAAGCATTTAATATGGCCCCACAGTAACCTATCCTTCTCTCAATCAGTCACCAACTGGTTTCAGAGTTACCTGTCTGACCGCCAACAATCTGTTGTATGGCAGAATGACACATCTCCCCAACTACTTGTCTCCATAGGGGATCCCCAAGGATCCATCCTTGGACCCCTAATCTTCTCTGTTTTCACCAATAATCTAGCCTCTGCCACCAAACATGGCACACTCATACAATACATAGATGACTCATCCATCATCTGCTCAGCCCAGTCCCTACCCAAACTGCAAAATGTCACACAGGAAGCCTTTTCCTTTGTTGAAACTTGGTTATCCGATGCCCAATTAATACTCAACCCAAACAAAACTAAACTACTCATCTTCCAACCCACCAAACATACTCAAAACAACTCTCACTTTAACATCAAAGCAAAATACACCACCACTATATACCCAACTGTACACACCAAATTGCTAGGAGTGGAAATAGACAGTAAACTAAAATTTGACATTGATATATCCATGACCATAAAAAAAGTCCACAAAAAACTATGAGCGTTATACAGAAATAAGCAACTTCTCACCAAAGCAGCACAGATTTCAATAGCAAATTCCCACCTTATCTCCATCCTACTTTATGCCTCTCTAATATATACCAACTTAAGGCAATGTGATCTAAACAAGCTAGAGACCTGCTACAACAACATCACCAAATTCGCCACAGGGGCATCCTACTGTAGTCACCACTGTCTCTCACTTGCTGAACTGGACTGGCTTGAACTCCCTCACCTCCTTCAATGGTATCAACTCTCACTTGCCCACAAACTAGTAAACCATCCACTAAATGTCCCATCCCTCCAGAATCTACTCCAATCCTATTGCACCACCAGACTACTAAGATCCAGCAACAAAAATCACTTGCAGATCACTAAAGCCAATAACTCTGCTGGTGAAGCACTATTCTCTTGCACCATAGCCAAATTATAGAACTCTCTCCCAACCACAATTACCTCCATACCATCATGCACCCACTTCAAAACTTTACTAAAAGCGCACCTAAAAACATGCTGGCTATGCCCTTGCAACTCCCACTCTAATATCACCCACCCCATCCAACCACTACCTTTCTTTCCACTCCACGAACTACCTTGATTATAGCAAGCTCAGATGCTCATAAGCCTAGCACTTATTATACAGCAGGAACTTCTTATTGTAAAATTATTAATGTCTGCTATGTACTTCACAGATAAAGATTCTAGTTGTCTACTGATGTACTATGTTCTTCATCTGTAAATATGTTGTAAGTAATAGCTATGTTAAATTGATAATCACTATGTAATCCAATGTAACTACTGTCTGTTTATTTTAACTGTGGAGCTTTTCTCCCTGGGCCTCCGCTGAAAATGGACCTACTTCCAGTCGGACACTCCCGGTCAACAAATGTAAATAAATAAATAAATGTTCTGACACCTGAGAAATATTGTAAACAATATCTTTAACATAGATATTTTGCTATGTAGGCAATGATGCAGTAATTTCATCTAAGCTGTGCATTTATATCAACACAAACTTCCACATAAAACACTTTACGAGATACCGTGTTAATTTCCCTACAATACTAAAACTAGCCTAGTTAATCTGAGTGACTAGGAATAAAGAAAACATGGTGTTCTTATTAGCAAAAGTCACTGGGAATGCCAAAGCATGGTCCAAAAAGAAAAGGGCTTGGAGGCCAAACCAGGTTGAGCATACCCAAAATTTATTAAATCTTTCTTAGACAAAGCCTCAATGAACAGAGGAGAACAAACTGATTTGACACAGACAGGCCAGAGTACTCAGACAGAAGATCCCCCTTCAAAAAGAGGCTCCATTGCAGATTGACTGGGAGTGCACCCTATAACCAACTATCTGCGCTACGGTTCTATCCATAATCACGATCTCAGGTAGAAAACTAGTCAGATACTGCTGCCCCACCATGTGGGGAGTCTTCTGTCTCTTTCTTGCATGCATTACACTACTGAGAGAGTCATCTGCAGGAAAATTATCAATTCTGGAAACAGATATTGCATTACTGACTTCCCCTGCACCTAAAGAGTTTGGTTTTCCCATACCTGCAGCAGGCAATGGTACAGTCCCTGAAGGATGCGTCTGACCCTCATGTCATACACACGAGCCTGAAGGTAACAAAAGGTGAGTGGTCGGATAGCCTGTCTGAAGATACAACTACTGTGGAATCACAAACTGTAGGCTGAGGCATATTTTTTTGATTTATGTATGCTTTTAGATGCAGATGGGGAAGATGGTGGTGGTCTGAATCCATCAAGTCAAGGGACAAGAAACTAGCCAGCTCAATACCAATTATTATTTGCATGGTCAGGCCAGTAAGAAGATGGGCAAATTCCACTATTCTCTCTCTCTAAATAGCAATCTAAAGACTATTTCTGTACAAATGTTATTCTGAACACACTGCACCAAGAAAATTACAATATTTCAATACACAGTTCAAAGTACAAACACATGTACAAGTCTCCTGATTTTGTAAACCAAAAAAGGCTTGTTTCAGTCAAAATGACTGAATACAGCATAAAACAGAATTAGACAAGAAAAAAACATAAATTGATGGAAAATTCCTATCAGAAATGTTTAATATACAAAATGTCATCAAAAGCAAACTGATGTCTATTTCTGCATGAGTTACTATTCTACAGACTTGTGCCGAATAAAATGACAGTTTCAGTAACACAGTTCCAAGCACAAAATACATGCACAAAAGTCCCCTAATTGTGCAAAAAAGGTTGCTAGTTTCAGTCAAAATGAACATTCCTGTCAGAAACATTTAACTAACAATGACACCCAATTGCAATGTAAAGAAAAAAAATGATTAAAATACTATAATCCTAACTCAGTTACCTCAAATAATAACCACAATGGAAAAAATTCTATATCAGCATGTTTTCCTGTCAAAACTTCCAAATGAAGCTTTTATAAAACAAGCCTTACTGTGGTACTCAAAGTAAAATCACAAGCATATACAATTAATTAAAAAAGTCAAAGCAGCAGAATTCACTATTGAAGCACTGACCGAAAAGGCAGCGGGAGGAAATAAAACCCAAATGGAGTTTCTTACCTGAGTTCTGCAGCCGATGTCACCCAATTGGAGAAACAATATCCCCAGAGGTTGTTCTGAAACTGTGAGCCAAGAAAACTGAAAGGGTCCTGGCTATGAGTGTGAAGGGCAGTCCTAGTCCTGCAAGGGGATTGGTTCTTCACCCTCTCAGACAGGCAATGGGAAGTGTTCTGAGCTCTGACAAACTGCCGGGGATGGGTAGCAGCACACTATTACTCATAAGCCAGCAAGGCAATGTGTTTGTTGAACATCAGCGAGTTCACTCTATATCTGCATCTGCTCTGAATGTCTGAAGGAGCAACAAATAATGTTTCAACCAGAAACATGTTCTGTCTTCTGACAAAATTGTGAGACCCCATAATGGTCACCAAATACTTATGCTTCAGCAACATCTGCAGAGCATTTGTTGGGGTAATCAGTATAGATCTGGACAGGTATTGTGTCCATATGAGGGGATACAATGCTTGCGTAAAGCTGTCATGAACTGCAGGTATTGAAGCAAAGGATTTACAGCACATGGAAGTCAGACAGTTGGTGTGATGAAATAAGTGGAAATTTGTACTCATCCACAGGATGTGATACTCTGCATACATAAACCATACCATGGCATGCAGAGAAGTTCACTGAACATAGACATATCATATGCAAAACTAACTGGTATGCATGGGCTTATTCCCATGCTCTGCAATAAGGACTGCACTGGCTAGTCAATCTTCCCCTGGAAAAGTATGCTTGCATGAAGATATACTCACCATTAACGTTACATCTTCATGGGAAAGGCTCTTGCGGTAACTTAACAAATAGGCTTCATCTCAGTAAAATTACTTACTCCCTCACCCCCCCCCCCAACCTTCACAAGTCCCTCTCCTTTGCAGAAGTATCACTTTTTTCTACCTGACACTCTTCCAGTAGCTGTGAACTCAGATGTCATATAAAAGCAATGTTACCTCACACCATCTTCCTGTGAAAAATAATAACAGCTTCAGTGCAATGAAACTGCAGCAAAACTTCAGTGCATTGAACTGATAATTAACACTGTTAACTCACATTAATACACAATAACTACATGCAATTTACAGCAAGTTCTCAAATAAGTTTTGCATCTGATTTAAGTCCAAGTAGAGATATGATGGATGGCTATCAGAACTACCGCTAGAGTCTCTCTCTCTCTCTCTCCATAAAATCTATAGATTTACTGAGCAACTCATAAACATAAAAATGATGCAAAATATAAAATGTACACAATTTCAACACACTTTAATAATCAGATACAAATGAACTAACAAAAAAAAATACAAAATCATTGCTTAGTTAAATAAATGTACTGATTTACACTTAAGAATAGTTAACACAGAGAACCTATCATTCAGACTATGTGGGATATGTGATACTAGAATATTCTGACACTTTTAATGCATAATTAAAACCTTATTCTGTATGTTGTAACCATGACTGACAACTGTCAGAGCTAAAACCCCCAACTTTTCAGTGTTTTTACACTGAAAATATAAAATACAAGAAGTTATGTACTCACCATAATGTTCGATGTATGTAGTCCATCTCGCCTCACATTCTTACCCGTGGGTTGGGAGCCGAATATCGGCTCTGACTCGGCCAAACTTTTCTAGCTCGAAGTCTTTCTATTGGCTGGACTAAGATGGTATCCCATGCTGCATTGCTCTATATCCCCAGATCTAGTTTGCTGTGAACACCAACACTCATACTCCATGCATAACAACACCCAAGGAAAGGAAGAACAAACCAAGAGTGAAGAGAGCTCTGAAAACCAGTCCTAACCTCCAGATCCTCCAGGAAGGGGGGAAGGTGGGGGGGTTAAGTAAGAATGTGAGGCGAGATGGACTACATACATCGGATGTTATGGTAAGTACATAACTTCTTGATGTTATGTAGTCCAATCTCGCCTACATTCTTACCCGTGGGACAGCGTCCCCAGCACCTAAATCCTGGGAGGCTCAGTGGAAAATACTCCTGAGTACTGTGGAACCAAAGGAAGACCTGCCCCTAGATACCACATCCAACTTGTAATGAGTAACAAAAGTGTGAGGAGATGCCCAAGTAGCCACAGCACAAATATCATCTATAGACAATCTGGCCTGATAGGCTGCAGATGTAGATACAGACAGAGTAGAGTGAGCCTTCACCGGGAACGGTAGATCTTTACCCCCTGAGGAATAAATGAAAGAGATGCAACTGGATATCCACCTGGACAGAGTGATTTTGGAGACAGGAGACCCAATTTTGTTTTCCGAAAAGGAAACAAACAACTGATCAGATTTTCTGAGACCTTTGGTTTTGTGCAGATAAAAACCTAATTGTCTGTGTACATCCAATTGATGAAATTTAAATTCTGCCTCGTTTGAGAACTGGAGAAAAAACACTGGCAACTCAATAGACTAATTAAGATTACTAATAGACACCACTTTGGGAAGAAAGGAAGGGTTTGGCCTGAGAGAAACCCTGTCCTTATGAAAAATCAAGTATGGGGGTTTTATAGAAAGAGCTTGACTCTCTGAAATGCGCCTAGCTGATGTGATGGTTACTAAAAAGACAGTCTTCCAGGTCAAGAATTTTAAATCACAAGTAGCTGCAGATTCAAAGGGTGGTGAAGTAAGAGCCGGTAGAACAAAGCTTAAATCCCAAGGCATGATAGGCTCCGAAATAGGAGGACAGAGTAACAGAGTGCCCTTCAGGAAAGCCTTACAGAGTCTGTGAGCCATAAGACTAGGCTCATTAGCGACATTAAAGTTAGAAATCGCCGCCAATTGGACTTTTATGGTGGCGGATGCTGAGCCCTGGCGAAAAAGCATAGACAAGAACTACAAAACAGATGCAATTGGAGCTGTGTAAGGGTCAATCCCTTGGGTATGAGCCCAGATTGAAAATCTCTTCCATTTGCTGGAATAAATCTTCCTAGTAGAGGGCTTGTGAGAGGAAGATAAAATATGAACTACCTCCGGTGAAAAATGATGAAGCCTAACTAATGACGGAAGTGGAGTAGCCAGGCTGTCAACCGGAGTGTCCGCAGAGAGGGACGGAGCTGCCCTGACATGTGTCAGTAAATCTAGCTGTGGGTCCAGAATCCAAGGCGCGTCCGTGATGTAGGAATGGAGAAAGGGGAACCAAACCTGACAAGGCCAGTGTGGGGCAATCAGAATCATTCTGCTTCCCAATGACTGCGCTTTCTGAATCACCTTTGACAGCAAGGGGACCGGAGGAAAAGCATATAGTAGACCGGAGAGCCAACCGTGGACTTCAGCGTCCCTGGGTGACTCTCCCTGAGGGGGGATCAACATGAAGTAGCTGCTGCATTTGGCATTGAGAGGGCTGGCAAAAAGGTGGCAGCAAGGCTGACCCCATCTGCGGAAGATTCGTTCCGCAACTAGACGGTTCAGGGACCAATCGTAAGGCATCAGAATAGCTCTGCTTAACCTGTCTGCGACCACATTGGACTTCCCCGGAATGTGCGTTGCCACCAGAAAACGTTGGGAAGACACTGCTCACTGCCACACTCGCATGGCCTCTCTGGACAGGGGATATGACTTGGTTCCTCCCTGCTTGTTCAGATACCACACCACTGACATATTGTCTGAGTGGACTGCAATAGTCCAGAGAGGGAGAAAGCTCTGAAGTGCCTGCTACACAAGTAGCACAGCTCTCATGTCCAGGACACTGACATGCAAATGTATCTCGTGCTCTTGCCATGTGCCTTCGACTGTCCTGCCTAGATAATGCCCCTCCACCCCATCTGGGAGGCATCCGTGGTCATCATGGCAATCTGGGATGGTGGAACGAAAGGTTTTCCCGTGTCCAGATTGTTGGTGCAAAGCCACCAACTGAGATCCTGTTTGCACCTGTCCGTGAGTAGAATAGGGTGAGAAAGTGGAAGCCTTTGGACAGACCACTGAGCAAAGAGGAGCCATTGAAGGAGCCTCATATGTAATCTTGCTAGAGGGACTAACATAATTATCTCAGCCATAATCCCCAGGAGTTGGAGAACCCATCTTGCCTTTGCTCTTCTCAGAGGAAGCAGGGCGTGAACTTGTTGCTGTAGGACTCTGATTCTTTCCTGTGGTAGAAACACCCGCATTTGAATGGTGTCTAGTTCTGCACCTATAAAAGTGACATGCTGTGAGGGCAACAAGTCAGATTTTTCCCAGTTCAATGTTATGCTCAACTGCTGACAGAGAGTTATGGTGGCATCCCTGGTCTGAATTAGTAGATGCCTGGTGGTGGTAGTGAGGAGCCAGTTGTCCAGATAAGGAAACACCTGGAATCCTTGACGTCTCAAGTGAGCCATCACCACCGCCATACATTTGGTGAACACCCTGGGGGCTGTGGTGAGACCAAAGGGCAGGGCTCGAAACTGAAAATGACTGGCTCCCAACCAGAAGTGTAGGTGACTCCTGGATACCCTGTCCATTTTGATATGGTAGAAGCATCCTTGAGGTCGATGGAGCACATCCATACTTCTTTTCCCAACAATGGAAGAATCGACTGCAATGTGACCATACGGAACTTGGACTTTTGTACATGGTTGTTTAATCTGCTGAGATACAATAAGGGTCTCAGGTCCCCTGTTCTTTTTGGCACCAAAAAGAATCTTGAGTAAGTCCCTAATCTAATCTGGTCTGAGGAGACCTGCTGGATGGCTCCTTTTTCTAGCAGCTTTGAAACCTCTGAAGTTGCATAATCCCTTTGACTGGGTGGAACATCTGGGATTTTCCTGACTGGAGGGGGGGTCTGACAAAAAGGGGTGACATAACCTCCGGAAATTATTCGTAAAACCCATTGGTCCTGGGTGATGTCTTGCCAGGCCTCCGGGTATAATGATATTCCCTCCCATCAGGATCGACGGTAGGGAGAACCGCGAAAGGAATCACAGTCTCCTGAGTTGCGGGGGCCTCCTGTGCCTCTAGGGCGGCATCTTCCTGAATAACCCCCCGCTCCTCTGCCTCTGGAGGGGGGCTCACCTTGTGCACCGGGAAAAAACCTCTGTGATTTTTTGAACCACATTTTTCTACCCCTCTGGGCCTTGGGATAAGGCCTAGAGGGAAGGGAAAAATGGACCCCTACAGCAGACAGAGTTTTTCCATCTTGCTCGCACCTGGTAAGGGTGTCTCTCACCTTGGTTCCGAACAAAGAGGAACCATCAAAAGGGGCGTCGGTGAATGAAGACTTGAAGGCCTCCGCGAAATTACAAAGGCGCATCCAGGCCTGCCTCCTAAGGGTGACTCCTGAGCTTGCTGCCCTACTCGCTCCCTCGGCTGCATATGAAATCAGCCTCATGGAGGAGTTAACGATGGAATTGAGGGTAGACATCTGGGCGTTAACCGTCTGGGCCACCGCCTCAAAAACGTTACCCATGAGAGTATCTCCAAGCTCCTTGAGGAAATCTCTCTGGAGCCGTGTAAATTGAGATAAGTAGTTCAGCAACCGTAAGGTAAAGGTCGCTGAAGAGAGAGTACTCTTCCCGTACCGGTCCATGGCCCTAGACTCCTTGTTAGGAGGATGGACGGGGGAAGAAGTCTCAGCTAATTCCTTCTGGGTGGCCGCTGCCACCACCATGGCATCCACAGGAACTCCCTTGGACAAAAATTCCTTACCCGGGGGAGCAGACAGAAATTTATTGGGTCTCCTGGGGACTGGTTTCACAGAATCAGGGTTCTACCACACCCTCCGACAAATCAAATTCAGGAGCTCATCGAAGGGTGGGGACACCCAAAAGGCGGAGGGCTGAGCACCGAAGGCCTTCAGGAAGACCGACTCCTCCTCGGAGGGGGCTTTGGATGGCCAGTCACCTCTTTGTTTCAATATCTCTAGGATGTCAGAGAAAGAAACATCCTCAGAGGATGAATTGGGGGACCCCTCCAATTCCTCAAAGTCAGTATCTGAGGTGAGAGACTCCATCCTGGGAGTCTATGTGCTTCCTCTTGCACGTTTTCTTTCTAGGGGGCTCCTAAGGCAAACACTCTGAGGGGCCCGCAAAACTTGGGGACCACTCATGGGGGGTACTCCGAGGTCTTGCGGCTCCACTGTCTAAAGATAGGTGGTGATTAGAGACCCGCACCGGAGTGGTAGGGGACAGAATGACAGACCCGAATGATGTCACTGACGATCTGGCCAGCGCACTCCACATGGCCTCAAAGGCTGGCCCTCCTGAATCCGAAGAGCGACCAGCCTCCGAGGCCATGACAGGAGTCGGGGTTCCCTGCGTCGAAGCACCGAGAGGGAGACTAAGAACCGAGAGATGTCTCGAAGCCTCTCCCTCGGGTCCGACTGAAGAATGCCGAGTCCTGAATCCCGTGGATTGCACCGATGGGGTCGGAGCCAACGCCGGCACCAATAAGCCAGGAGGGGCCATTGGAACCAACCTGGAAACATCACATGGAGCTGAGCACTCTGGCGCCGAAGGCTGGGATGCGCTCAGAGGAAGAAGTATCGAAGTAGGTTGCAGGATGGGCTCTGGAGCCGACTGGGACGGAGCCGAGAACAATTTAGCCAAAACCGGTGATGGAAGAAGAGTCTCTGCACCACCCTATCGCCGTCCACATTTGATAGTATCCTGGAGGATTTGGAGGACAGGGAGGGAGATCGAGATCTCCTCTCAGGTGTTACTTGCCTAATACTAGGCGATCGGCTCCAAATAGGTTCCAATATAATTGGAGCCGACGCCGGTTCCATCATCACTGACACTTCCTGCGGCCCCGAGGACAGTGGAGCCGAGGATGTTGAAGCTAATTTAGCTACTTTCTCCGGTGGCTCCGAGGAGATTGAAGGAGCCGGAGACTTCTTTTTCGATTTAGTGGTTCTAGTTTAGAGCTGGAAGCAAATTCCATACCCTCTTCGAAAGAGGGTTTCAGAAGTCCCTTCAGAATTAACTTATTCTTTCTTTCCTGAATTACCCTAGGACTAAATGCATGACAGAAGCTGCAAGACTCCTGCAGATGGATTGCTCCCAGACAATAAACACATACCGAATGTCCATCGGTAATGGACATTTTATAGCCACACTTTGAGCATTTCTTGAAGCCCGAGGGCTTGTGCTCCTTAGAATCTTTCGACATCTTAAGAAATTACCAACAATCACAAAGACAAAAAATCACAGGTACTGAACCGACTGGAGAAAAACAGTCACAGACTACACCACACTGAGCGCAGTAAAAAAACTACCACTAACAAACTCTAACAAAACAATCCCCTGATACACACACAAAGGGGACTATGACTAAAACCTCTAATTTAAACGGTTTTAGACCAGAAGTTAGTATACAGGGAAGCAAGGGGACAGACTAGGTCCTCTAACTGAAATGGGCCTAGCCCGTTGGAACAGCTGGTGGGATACCACAGAAACAATCACACACACACACACTGAAATTTTTTCACAAATAACACCAAACTAGGAATAGCTATTAAAATAGCTTTTTGTTTGTAATAAGTTCTCTCAAGAAGAAAAAAGGTACTTAGCCACAGCCAAGAGCGAGACCACGTCCGATCTACACGAGCGGCAAACAAGATCTGGGGATATAGAGCAATGCAGAATGGGATACCATCTTAGCCCGGCCAATAGAATGACTTTGAGCTAGAAAAGTTTGGCCGAGTCCAAACCCACAGGTAAGAATGTAGGCGAGATTGGACTACATAACATCAACTATTACAGTACATGTGAAGTAACATCCTCAAGATAGTTGGAAGAGGAGTCTTAGAAATACTTTAGCCAGGTATATTTTATGTTTTGGTGCAAAATGTTACTTTAAATTCATGAGGATTTTAGTTCTGAGAGATGCCAACTGTCATAGTGTCTTTATGCGTCCCGTCCAAAGATTTTTAAAATAAGAAGCAGAAGTAGCAGCTCTAGCTAATGTTCCCTGGTTGCAGCTATTATTTTTTTACCATATGTGACAAACCGTGACACTGCCAGGCCAGCTAGATAAAATTTTGTAAATAATTCTATGTCATTTGTGAATAGTAATATGATTTGCATCTGGAGCATTTCTCCCCGGGCCTCCGCTGAAAACAGGCTCTGTGGAACCTAGTCGGACTTTCCCGGTCAACAAATGATAAATAAAAATAAATAAATAAATAAAAAATAAATAAATTTGTATGCTTGCCTTAAAAATGTAAAAATAATATATGTTCTATACTGAGCTTCAAGACTGTAACCGCAGTGCACCCTGCTGAAAAATAGTAGAAATGTGCATACACTATATGCCTATGCAAATGTACGGTTTCATAGTAAAAGTTGGAATATATAGAGTTAACTTGCAAAACTCTAAGAAAATAAGTTGATAAATAAAAAGTTTTACGATGTGTTATAAATTTAGTTTATCTCAGCTAAGGGACAGAATGTCTAGGCTAGAGGCTTATTTCTATTGTATGGAAACAGAGGTAATTACAGGTTTCCAAGATAACTGTTTTATGACTTTCAGTTCCAGGCAAGCTTCTAAGAGAGTATTGTCAGCTTCTGGGAGTTAAGTATTTTTAACAGAGACATGTTAAAAATTTAAGTTCCTGCTAGCCTGGGAAACGTAGCACTGGTTGGACAGAGAGGGTGCTGGAGGTTATTTAGGTACAGTGAATTCTCTTAGAGATAGATAGAAATACAGTATGATTAGTCTAGCTGTTTTCTATATTTATGTGAGACTGTCCTACAATGCTGTTTAAAAAAAACTCCACCTATACTCTGTCGCATATTGTCTACTCAGAGCCGATCTCTGCTTAACATACAAGGCCATGTCAAACCCAGAGCTGTTGAACATGCTACACTTAAAAAAATCCCAATACCTCAAAGACACAAGCTCCAGGGATCTAAACCTTGTCATCACAATGAACAAAACATGCTGGAGGGATAGGTTCCTGACCCAGAGACTCCCCAGACTCTGGAATAGACTGCCCATACATGTCAAACAGAGTGCCTCTTTGACCCTCTTCAAAAGGAACCTTGATGATTGGATGGGAGATAGGAAATTCACCCTGGGGATCATGTCAGTCGCCCTGCTAGACAGGGGTCCAGGGAAGTAAATACTGTGGGAAGAAATAGCCAGGGAATTATTATGGCTAGGCTTGTATAGACCCTAGGGCCGATAGCCTAGTACCAGCCTATGAACCTATTCAGCAGTAATGTGTATTATTAACTTAAGAACTATCTGAGAGAGAAAGTCAGTGCATTTTGTATTTTGTTCTGCATCTGACAACATCGCCAGCACTTGTCTTGCTCTGTAAGAAAGTTATTTAGGTGCAGTGATTTCTCTTAGAGATAGATAGAAATACAGTAAGATTAATCTAGCTGTTTTCTATATTTATGTGAGACTGTCCTACAATGTTGTTTTAAAATATTTCCTGTGATTCTGAACTCTGCTGTCACTGTGTTGAGTTAATGAGTATTGCCTTGTGCTTTTATTATTAAATATATTTAAACATTTTAATTGTGGCTGGTTTTGTGTAGAGATATATAAACTCTTAAGAGTACTTGCATACATTTGGTGATACTGTACAAGCCACTCCTAAATAGCCTTCAAGTCTTAGTCACACTTACCATTTGGATAATAGTAACACTGCACAGTAGAACTGGACACCCTTTGGTAATGGCCTTTATAATAGCTGATAAGGGTGGTTGGTGGCAGGTGGCACTACCGTATAGTCTGGCCAGAATTGGGCATAGCTGGAGAACCTGTGCCAGCCTTCCCCAGGAGTGTCTGTGTGTTTGTATATAAATCAAATATAAAAGTGTGCCTGTGTCAGCTACTTGGGTAGGGACATGAAGCACTGGTTGCACAGAGAGGGTGCTGGAGGTTTTGGCTTGACCACTCGGCTGAAATCTTAACCCTATAGCTGTGCCACTGGGGAGTCTTATTGGGGATCTGGAGAGAGAGAGAGGGAGAAACCATCCTCAGACTGACTGTGATCACTGTGTGCTCTTAAGGGAGATTGCACTTTACTGTGTGCACTTGTTATCCTCCCAGTGTGCACGTCCCTAACTGGTGTTAATGGTGAGGATTGAGGTTCCTTGAGCCAGTGCAAGGGCGTCATATATGTCACAAAAAGGCAACACAATGGGCAACATTACTTGGTCAACATGTTTACCTAGGTGCAATCTTTGCTTGCCTTTTATAAAGACAAAGAGATAATCTCTTTTCTCAACATCTATAGGTCTGTACACAATACTTCAACAGCATAGAGATATACAAAGTATACCACAGTCTTATGCTTTTGTCTTCCTGATGTAAGCGGAAAACTTCTAGTTTTACTGTCTGATTGCTTTCAAGGAAATCCACTGCTTCCCCAGAGATGGGCACAGCATTCTGGCACAGCAGAATAAATAAAATAAGAAAGAGCAATACGGCTCACAGACAGAAACCTTTATTAAGTGCTTTCATCAGCTGCCAGCATTGACTTCTTCAGAATAATAAAGGTTTCTGTCTGTGAGCCGTATTGCTCTTTCTTATTTTATTTATTCAGTTTATTGTTTTGTCCGTGTTCTCATTCTGACACAAAAGGGAAACTTTCCCTGTTCCCCCTCTCCCAGGACTAAGAGTGGTTTTCCTTTGCCCACTGAGGGGACCCCAGCAGCCGCAACTGACATGGCTAACCCCTGGTCCATAGTGACTGTAAGTGTTACACCAGAGGAATCTGGGGTAAAAGATGAGTGGTTTGAGATACAACAAATGGCCACAGCAGTCATCAACCTGTGGCTGAGGCAAATTGCTAGGCTGTGGTGGCAAAGACTGTTTAACTTTTTTCTTTTTATGGCTGGAAGAAGGACTGACCATGGGAGTGAAAATCTGTTCCATGGTCAAGCCAAAAATGGTGCCTGGGAAAAACAAGCAACAACTCCAGCAAAACTGTCAGGCCACAAAAGTTATTTTTTTGAACAAAAAACACGGTAAAAAGCACTTTCAAACACGATGGCAGCCCCGCAACATTAGAACAAACACAATTTCTCCACAGACAGTAGGTTATCAATTAGATAACACTACTTTTAAACTGACAGAAATCATGAGTGCCTCATTTAAAGTATGTTATACTGTCAAGGCAGTCTGTTAAAACACAACAATCCTAGCTTTAAAATAACTCCTGAAGAGAAAAAAATAAAACATCGGCTACTGCACAATGGTACCTCCTATACCAAGCCAACAGATATTGCCAATATACTGTCCGACAGATTCAGTGCCAACTTTACCCCCGCCCCCCCAGGGACCAGTCACAATACCAGTAGATTGCCAGGCACCCAGTATTACTACTGCACAGGTTAAAACAGCACTGTCCAAGGCCAAAAATACAGCTTCTATGGGACCTGACAATATCCCTGGCTGTGTTCTACATGAACTACAGAGGGAACTTGCACCTCACCTATGTGCCTTGTTCAATCACAGCCTCACCTCAAGCTTTGTCCCTACTGAATGGCGCACTGCTACAGTCATCCCTATCCACAATGGAGGAGCAACTACAGACCCTGGGAACTATTAGCCTGACGAGTCTGATATGCAAAGCTATGGAACACATCATCATGGACCTAATAAACAAGGATATAGGGAATCTCCAAACTCTGGATCCCACACAGTTTGGTTTTGTGAAGGGTACATCATGCCTGCTCAACTTGGTGGACTTCTTTAAGTCAGTCACCAGAGCTGTGGATGAAGGCAAGGTGGTTCATACAGCCTACCTTGATCTGGCCAAGGCCTTGGATACCATTCCCCACTCAGGAATCAGAAAAACACACTAAGCTAGGTATCAACCCCTATATCACTAGGTGGGTTGCAAACTGGCTCAGAGGTAGAACCAACAGTGTAAAAGTAGCTGACTCCAAGTCAGACTGCTGACCAGTCACGAGTGGAGTCCCACAGGGTTTGGTCCTGGGTCCTCTCCTGTTTGGCATCTACTTCTCTGAAGTCCAGGCCAACACGAAGGGACTCTGGCTGACAAAGTTTGCAGACGATTGCAAGTCGGGAGCTATTATTAACTCCCCAAGTGATGTTGACATCCTACAGAAAGGCCTCAGTGAGATCAACAACTGGTGTCAGAACCATGGCTCAATGCCAAAAATGTGTCATCATCCCATTTGGGAAAAACACGGTTCCCATGAATTACCACATCGATGGTAGTCCACTGAACACAGAAGGTGTTATAAGAGATCTGGGATCACAGGTTGACAGCAACCTCTCCTTTGACCAACACATTGCCACTGTGGTCAGAAAGTCTTTCTATGTGGTACATCTCATTACTAAGGGTTTTGCATCCAGGAAGAAAGAGGTCTTTGTCTCCCTCTACTCTTCCCTCATTAGGCCAATCATTGAGTACAATGCCCCAATTGGCATGTAACTCACTAAACACCTGCAACAACTGGAGAGGCCACAAAAGTACCTCACAAAGAGGATCCTAGGCTTTAAACATTTGTCCTATATGGACAGACTAAAAAAACTCCAACTATTCATCCATCTCATATCGCCTACTTAGAGGAGATCTCTGCTTGACTTACAAAGCCAAGTCTGACCGAGCTCTGTTAGAAATGCTACATCTAAAGAAATCCCAATCCCTCTGCACCACATATTCCAGAGACCTCAACCTCATTATCACAATCAACAGAACATGCTGGAGGGACAGGTTCATAACCCAGAGACTGCCCATGCTATTGAATGGACTTTCCGTACATGTCAAGCAGACCACCTCACTGGCCCTCTTCCATACATGTCAAGCAGAGCACCTCACTGGCTCTCTTCAAGAGAAATTTTGATGAGTGGATGGGAAATAGAAAATTCACCCCAGGGATCACTCCAGTGGCTTTATTCAACAGAGGCACTGGGAACTAAGGTCAGGTGGCACGATGCCAAGGTAATCCTATGGGCTAGGCTTGTAAAGGCTCCATGGCCATTAGCCTAGTACACACATATGAACCTATGAAAAAAAGAAGAAAATGGAAGAGTTTTTTTCCACAAAGGTAACTTATATGCCCAGCTAAGCAAAGTACAAGCTGACCATTGATCCTCAAAAGCCTCAGAGGAGCTTACTCTTCAGTGGTAGTAAAGCTCTGAAGGGCTTCATGACCAAACTTGTCTTTTAGTCATCTCATATTGAGCTGCTTGACAGTTTGGGAGCTTGAAATGTGTCCTGAAGCTTTGGAAGTTGGCTGACTGTAACATCATTGTCAGGATATAACCCATATAGCTAAGTCCAAAACCTAATCTCCATCCACAAACCCAAACATCCCGCTGGCCAGCTTCTACTCTCCTTCTCTCTAGGTAAGAAATGTAACTCTCTCCCTCCCTCAATTAGGACTATACCTAACCCAGAATCCTTCAAGACCCAACTGTTCTTATACCTGTCATCCGAATGGAAATGTTCCTGCTTTCACCCTACATAAATTCTAGGGAATTTTCCCCACTGAGCTCTCTATACTCCTTGATCCACTCTACCCTCAAGCTTTTATTTCTATTCTCCCAAAATAGACTTAGCTGACTGTCACAGATTAAGCAATTTCTCACTTGACTCCAAGTATGTAAATATTAGTATTGCCACTGTAAAAAAGTGGAGTCTATCTGTTAACTGTGTCTTATGATGTACATTTTATGCATTTGCATTTCCTGACTATATGAATTTTACACTTATATTTTACCTTTAACACTATGTAACCCTTATTATATTGTATTGCTTTTGCATTTCCTGACTGTATGAATTTTACACTTGTATTTACCTTCAACACTATGTAACCCTTATTGTATTGTATTGCTTATGGAGCTTTTCTCCCCGGGCCTCCACTGAAAATGGGCACTTCATGGCCCAGTGGACTTCCCCGGTAATCAAACTGAAATAAATAAATAAATAAAAAGTCTACTGAAGCAGTGATCATTCGAACCTCTATGTAGTGGTAAGTTCAGCTTACACAGCTGTACTTTCTGTACACTATTCCAACCCCTGAAAGGCAAACATGGTGTTTACAGCTTTACTAACTGCCTTAGTTTGGATCTGAGAAGATTCCATTACAGCTGGTACAGCCCAAGCCAATATTTGGTGTTCATAATAGCGCTTGTCTGAATATGAAACATCTCAGGCATCCACATATAAATTTCTCTAGTCAAGTTAGTATCTTTCTCCACTGAAACATATTCAAGGGACCAGGTGCTGATCATCTAAAGCAGTATATCTATATAACCAAAGAGACAGACCTGACAAATCTTTCCCATTTACAGAAATAACTAGATGAAGGAAATGACTCCCTTTTCTTGTAGTTACAAGATGCACAAATAAATGAGAGCCTACACTAATATTTACATACTTGGAGTCAAGTGAGAAATTGCCGTTTACAGCATTACCTTAATATCTGCACTTAAAGTTACATTTTAGTCGAATTTGATGGAAAGTTTGTTTGTTTGTTTGTTTAATTTAACTGTTGAGGCTGCCCACTAAAGTGTGCTAGCCTGTGTAACTGATTTATTACTGTTTCTGCATTTTCTGTGTGTTTCTATCTAAAAACAAACAAAAAAAATAAATAATCCTTGTTTTCCCGCCTCTCCTCGACTAGTTTAGACCAGTTTACAGGCATTGCTGTATTCTGGGCTGTGGTGTAGTTCCTGTGTTGTCCATTAGCTTACTTGGATAGAAGGAAGTTTCTTTGCTCACCAGTGGGAGTGGGGAGCCTTGAGCAGCCTACCTGTCCCTGTAGGAAGTGACCTCAGCACAAGAGCTGTAGTAATTGGTTGTTTTGGACCATTTATAGCTCTTTTGAAGTTCCCTGTTTAAAATTCACGTTTGCACGGCTTTGCGCGTTTGTGCGCATAGCGCAGCGCCGGTTAAAATTCTTATGGCTCCGCCAAGTCTGCTCTTCAAATTTTCCCTTAAGGAAGCTCTACTCTTAGTATAATCAGACTACTCGCTATATTATAAGCCTAGCACTTGTTCTCAAAACTTCTCTACTAAGTAAGCACTACATCCACCTACCACCCCTCTGAATATCCATTTCCCTTAAAGGCACAGCACTCTCTTATACTGTTCTAGCATGTCGAGTGGTAGATTACTGGCGTCCTCTCCAGTTCAGCTGGTTAATCTGGGTATCTTGAGACAATGCTGTACACAGACGACCCTCTCCACCTCCCAACAAACACAAATACATGTGAGAGATGCAACTATATAGCCATACTGAAGGCTGAAATCTCTCAACTCAGGGCTGGCATGACCAGACAGGAGGAGATGGTAACCACACACACAACAAACCCAGTCCCACATAGACCTACCACAACTGCAAACCAAACACATAAAAACACAAAGACATACTCGGAGGCTCTAATAAAAAACTTACCAAAACAACAGAGGCTCCCAAAGCAGACATCCAAAAATCCACCACCTCAAAACAAAGCACATGCAACACATACTTCAATAAATCAGTGTGTCAATCAATCACAGCCCTTAAGGCCAAACACCATGCCTGATACACTAGTAATAGGTGACTCTATAGTCAGACACACTGATGTCCCGCTTACCAGGCTGAACAAGGAGAGGGTGACTGTGAGCTACCTATCGGGAGCTAGGATCCGCCACATAACACACGCACTCAGGTCACTCCAAAACAAGTACAAATATGACTCCGTCATTGCCCATGCTGGCGTGAATGACCTGAGACGTACCTCCCTGGACTACATGAAAAGAGACATAGAGGAGCTCTCTGATTATGTAGCCCAGGCTGGTATGACCCTGACCCTGAGCAGCATCTTGCCCTCACCAAGAATGATGCCACAATACAAAGACAAGATGATCAGCTTTAATAATTGGCTCAAGTACTGGTGTCATTCTAAGGGGATCCAATGTCTGTCTGCCTGGGATGACATGTTGGACAAGCCACGCTGCTTTGCAAGGGACGGCTTGCACCTGTCACCACTGGGCTTCCGGATATTGGCTAAGGCTCTTGCCACCCCCATAGTGCCTTTTTAGGCAAGGCTCAAAAGACAAACCCACCACCTTAGAAAACAAATATGGAAAAAAACTAAGGGTAATGCTGCTCAATGCCAGAAGTCTAAATCTCAAGATGCAGGCACTCAATGCACTCCTCAGTATGGAGAACAGCGACGTCTGTGCAGTAACTGAAACCTGGTTCAAGGCTCCTGAGAGCACCACAGCGCTACCAGGCTATACCTCGTATCATGCTTTTCGGCCCCAAAACCCGGGCCGAACCACAAAGGGAGGGGGAGTGTCCATATTCATCAAGGACACCCACACCTCCAGGTTAGTAACAACACATGAAGCATCGGAGACCATACAGGTGCAACTAACCATAGGCAAAACTGCTATACAACTGGTAGCATGTTACAGACCACCCTCCCAATCTCAGGAACCCCACTCAACCTTCCTGAAGACATTGGAGGATATGAATGTATCACAAAATACCATCATACTGGGAGACTTCAACTACCCTAACATAGATTGGGTACATTATTCTAGCCCTAACACCCTAGCCCAAAGGTTCCTGGAATTCATAAATTCAAATGCACTGGAACAACTAGTCACCTCTCCCACTAGCGGAGATAATATACTAGACTTGATCATCACAAACATGGGGACAAAATGCTCCACACCGGAGGTATACCCCTCACTAGTGAGATCTGACCACAAACTAATCACCCTGGATATACATATCCCACCTCCACCCCCAGCACAAAAGACCACAGTGAAAAACTTCTCAAAAGCAAACTTCACTCTTCTTCAGACTGCGATGGTATCCTTTAAGCCCACTGGGCCAGTGGATACCACATCCCACAATGCTGAATCCTTCACAAATGCTTTCTATGGACATCTCCAAGAATGCATGGATCATGCAATCCCAAATAAATCCAAGTCCCTCTCCACCAAAGGCAAGTGTCCTGTCTGGTGGACCTCAGCCATTAACAAATTGTATAACAAAAGAAGGAAGCTACTGCACGACAGAGCAAACTCCCATAAAGGGAAGACATCTCTGATCAACACTAGCAGAAAACTACGTTCTCTCATAAAAACATCCAAGGCCAACTTTGAGAGAAAAATCGCTAAGGACACTAAAGATAACCACAAAGCCTTCTTCAGCTATGTTAGAAACCTGGCAGAAACCCTCAGATATGCTCAGAGTTAGTTCACAACAACAAAAAATACACTGAACCCACAGATATTGCCAACATTCTGGCTGACAGGTTCAGTGCAAATTTCTCCCCTCCCTCACCCCCAAAAGAAGAAATACTTATCCCAGCTGAATGTAATCTCCCTGTCATCTCAGATGTCCAAGTGAGAGCCGCCCTCAGCAAAGCTAAAAACACAGCATCAATGGGACCTGATGGTATCCCGGGTTGCGTGCTACGTGAACTCCAAGAGGAGCTAAACCCGCACATAAAAATGCTATTTAACCTTAGCCTTACTACAGGATATGTACCTGAACACTGGCGTACAGCAACAGTGGTCCCACTCCACAAAGGGGTACCTCTACAGACCCTGGGAACTACCCCCATAAGCTTAACCAGCCTGGTCTGCAAAGCTATGGAAAGAATCATTATGGAACTCATAAACAGAGACATTGGGGACCTACAGACACTTGACCCCACCCAGTTCGGCTTTGTAAAGGGCAGATCCTGCCTTTTGAACCTGGTTGACTTTTTGAAACAGTCACTAGAGCCATTGATGAGGGCAAAGCAGTCCATACAGCCTACCTGGACTTGGCTAAGGCCTTCGACACAATACCCCACTCAGGCATCATAGATAAGCTCAACAGCTTAAACGTAAACCCTTATGTCACTAGATGGGTTGCAAACTGGCTAAAGGACAGAACCCATAAAGTTAAAATCACTGGAGCAATGTCAGACTCAAAGCCAGTCATAAGTGGTGTCCCACAGGGATCTGTCCTGGGACCCCTCTTGTTCGGCATTTATTTCTCAGATGTTAAAGCAAACATAGGAGGGTTGTGGCTGACAAAGTTCGCAGATGACTACAAACTAGGTGCCATAGTCGATACACCAGCGGACACATACATCGTACAAAAAGGCCTCATAGAAACGGACAACTGGTGCCAGAGTCATGGCCTTAAACTAAACGCCAAAAAATGTATAGTCATCCCCTTTGGGAAAAACAAAGTACCCACAAATTATCACATAGACAACAACCCACTGAGTACGGAAAAAGTAATCAGAGACCTAGGGACCCAAGTCGACAGTGACCTCTCATTTGACACCCACATTGCCAAAGTGGTTAGAAAAACATTCTACCTTGCACACCTTATCATGAAGGGATTCACATCCAGATCCAAGGATGTCATTGTACCCCTATACTCCTCCCTCATCAGACCCATGATTGAGTACAATGCCCCATTTGGTATGTACCTCACCCAACATTTGCAACAGCTGGAGAGACCACAAAAGTACCTCACCAAGAGGATCAACGGTCTCCAACATATGTCTTATTCTGCCAGACTAAAGAAACTCCAGCTCTATTCAGTAGCATACCGCCTGCTCAGAGGTGATCTCTGCCTGACGTACAAGGCCATGTCCAATCAGGAACTGATGGACATGCTCCACCTCAAAAAATCCAAATTCATCAGAACCACGAGAGCTAAAGATTTAAACCTCGGCACAAGTATGAATAGGACATGCTGGAGGGATAGATTCATAACCCAGAGGCTTCCCATGCTCTGGAACAAGATCCCAGTTCATGTTAGGCAGAGCCCCTCACAGACTCTCTTCAAGAGAAATCTTGATGAGTGGATGGGAGATCGTAAGTTTACCCCAGGGGTCACATCTGTGTCACTACTAGACAGGGGCACAGTAAACTAATTCTATTATATAAGGGGAACTCCACACTGCCACTACTAGACAGAGGCACAGTATTCTAAATCGATTCTGTGCATTTTTTGTACCATTTCATGGGGTGGCGAAAGCCACATCACTATGGCTAGGCTTACAAATGCCCCAGGGCAGATAGCCTAGTACTAAACTATGAAACTATGAAACAAGCTGTAGCGTAGAGTTCTAATGGACTGGGAAACACTGAACTGTCTGCCACATAAAATTAGACTTGTGCCTAGAAGGTTTCCTGCACTATAAAAATATTCTTTGTCAGTAATCTAAAACCAGGGACAGGACATGTACTGGTACTTGTATCAGCTCATGTAGTGGTAATGGCTTGGCTGTTTGATGTAGAAGACAATGTTTTACTACCATTTAGATCTGACAGTTTTGTGGAAGCTCATGCATTCTTCATTCCTTAGAGACAGTTTGTTGACAACTGAAGGCTGACCAAATACCTTCTTCAATGATATCAGTGCAACTCTTTTCTTTCTGTTGAACTGTGTAGCTAATATTAACCTTTCCTCTCAGGCTGATGAAGCATATTACTTGATAGTGACAGTTTTTCAATTTGTAACTGTATCTACAGAGTGAACACATTTTTAACTTTCTCCTTCTCATCACTGCCTTTTATTTGCCTTAGAAGGCTTTGCAATCATCTCTGAAAATTATGCCTTGTCATCCTAGTTTTTTTACTTTATCCTGACTTTTTAAAATCCTTTCTGAGCTTTCATCTTTTCTTAGTTTTTGCAGTTCTCTTTCTACAAAGAAATACCTTTACTGGTTTTATCTCATTTTTATGGTAGCATTACACTTCTTACAAGGTTCAAATCATCAGTGTTGTGCAGCCCCCTCCCAAAAATGTGAATGTCTTTAAAGTTTATTTGTTTACTGTAACTTCACTTCAGCAAAGAGATCAGAAGGAAATTCATAGCACTTTAAATTTCTGTAAAAGCAATCCCATCATTAGAACATGGGAAAACATGGCCTGTTTTGAATACTGAGCTGGAAAGTAGGTCAAAACAATAGATGACTCATTAACAGAAAAATAGTCTCATGACTAACAGCTTCAAATTGGTGAGATTGATGAATGAAAGCTAGTGCAGGTTACCATTTAATAGACAGCACGTGCTGAGTGATGTCAAGAAAAGTAGCAGGAATCAGATGCTAATCTTGCAGAAGAAAGCTAAGAGAGGCTGGAAAAAGGATGGATGGTGACTGACAGATGAAGATTACCACAAGACTTATCTCCCCAAGTTCCACCTTTATATAGCAATTTGTCTAACAACTCCTCTGACAGCCTGGTTTTACTTGTGCTCTACTAGGCTGTTCAAACAGACGGTACAGTGGCAGGAAAATTTCATTTCAGAAAATATAATGAAGTGAAATAAGAAAATGTAGTCTTCAGTGATTATATTAAATAATGTATAGCCTGTAAAGTAAAAATGTGTCTTCCTATCTACCCACCCATATGTTACACTTAACACTAAAGCAGCCTCTTGATTTTAGGATGCCTTAATAATGTTCTGCTGTATGAATGTTTGAGAGCTGCTCTTTTCATAGGCTTTTTTTAAACTCTGATCCAGCAATAGTGACATTTCACATTTCAGCTCAGATACATTTCTTTGAGGACTATACCTGAATGGGCAACCAGATCACCATAACTTCTCTGAAATGTGCTACATCTCATTGAGACAGTCCCTTTACTTTTGCATCCAGATTTGTCCATGCATTGTAACCTATTTAGCAGCATACTGCATCTTTTAGTACTATTAAATTACAGTCTGCAGAAAGTTGACACTAATAGTCAATTCACCAAATGCTTAAACAAAAGATTTTCAAACAAGGCAAGAAACTGCTGCAAAGTTCAGTCATAACCTTTATTATTTTTCTTTTTGAACCCTGCATGGTCCACCTAATAGTCCCCCTATCTGCACTTTATCAGACCATTTGTTCCACAAATGATGGTAGATGGCAGCCTAAGTCCATTTATTCCATCTGAAAGCAAAAGTCGTGCAAAGGAGTGGACAATAATGCAGATCCCCTCCCAAGCCTAACCTCTCCCTCCAGCAGCTGGTGGCTTTGTCTATCAGCTGCTGCTCTTAGAGTATGTATGCCTCCATAGCTTATAGGCAGTATACAGCCAAAGCAGCCCAAAAGCTGCATCTGATGCCTCCCAACACGCTTTCAGGGGTCAGCAGTACAGTAGATCAGACTGCCTCCTTACTCCAGGGAAAGGTAAATCAATGTCTCCCCTCGCTCTCCGCCTTTTTAGGGTCCAAGCCACTGACTGAACTTTAATTGTATAGGTGAAAGACAGGGTCTTATCCCTCTATGGCACAGGGTTGAGCTTCATCCATAATTTTTGTTGCTTTAAAGACATTGCATCTGATTTTTATCATCTGAGCACATAAGACAAGGTTACAAAAGTTCATTTTCATCTACAACCTTGCTACAGAAAGATAATAAAATCATTATTAATGGAAATGTATCATATGTAGGCTATCGTTTTTTTTTATATTTGTAATTATATACATTAACACAAATGTCTTTCACATTGTATTATACACTTTTAAAGTCCATTAATACTGTTCAAAAGTACAAATAAGATCTAAATGGAAAACAGTATGCAGTGAACCTAAAGGATATGAAAAATGTCAAGCATAAACATTTCAGGTGTTGTTTTATTAAGTGGGTTGGTTAGCATATACTGTGTGTGATACAACTGTAACAAGGGCACCATGGAGAGAGAAGAAGTAAGATATGTTGCCTAGTGTTGGCCATGGTTACTTCTTCCAGCTGGGATTTCAATGGAAAAAATTTGTGTGAATTATGGTATCTGAGGATGGCTACACAAGTTGCTGTTAGGACTTTAGGGTGAGTACTGGGGTTTTAGGGTTCTTCAGGTTACAGTTTCAGGATTTCGGATTCAGTGTTAGGATTTGGTTGATGCTCTTTTGTTAAACAATGACACGTTTCACTAACAGAAAAAAAAACTTTATAAGATAAAAAATAAAGACTCAGTTACTTAAAATATAAAACAATTCTTAATTTAATTGTAAAAGTAACACTCTAATAGAAAGAAATGTTTTCTTTTAGTTAGCATGCCATCCTTCCAATGAACTTAATAATTAAAAATAGGTAGATATTTATAGAAAACACATATACCACTTTGGAAGTTTCACATTTGTTGAAGTTCATAAGTTGGCAGCTCTTAATTTTAACACACTATTAATAGATATGGTTTCAGTTAACCCAGAAAATTGGCCTGCATTATGCAGCAGCTGCCAAAACAGTTCTCTCTACTCTAATTTCAGTTCCCATGGGCCTCCCCTGGGTTGGGTGGAAATATATTTAAGAGCAACAAATAAAAACCTGAAGCACTGTTTACACTGCAGTGTGTGTCTAAGAGGTGCATTATTGTCATTCTTATTTTCTGTATCGTAATTGTTTTCATAAATATGCATGCGTATGGTTCTCTCCATTTCACCCACATAAAAATAATGACAGTAATCACGGCAACATAAATAGACTACTCCTTTTTTGTCACATGTATATTTTCCATTAAATATTAGTTAATTTTTTAATGTGTTAAGCTTCAATTTTGGCCTTGTATAGATAAATTTACACCATTGTCTACAATGGCCACATTTTTTACTTTTCGTGCTGGTAATTCTAATTCTTCCTTTACACTTGGATACCTTTTATATGTAAAATCTGACCCTTCACCCAATGTTTCTAATGCTCCATCAAAGCAACTAAAAATGTTCCATTTCTCTTCCATAACACCTTTTATATGTTAGTATCACACCCATACTTGAGTACCATTGGTCTGCTGAAGTTACCACTGTTAACAGGTGGCTTGATG
The DNA here is from genome assembly GCF_019279795.1 of Protopterus annectens. Lineage (NCBI taxonomy): Eukaryota > Metazoa > Chordata > Ceratodontiformes > Protopteridae > Protopterus > Protopterus annectens. The sequence goes on along the minus strand of NC_056735.1, from coordinate 751,763,954 downwards.
TTGATAGTCTTTTGTAGCAACTACCTTCCACTACAGCTATCTCACACTTCTATAGGCATCAGTTACCCCAATCGATTACTACCCAGCAAAGATCACAAAATCTATTGAAAAATGAAAGGTGTTTGCTTACTATAACACCACATCTGTGTTGTCTTCCTCCTGTCTCAACTAATGTGGTATATCAGATCGGACCACATCAGATACTGGCAACATTCAGACTTTGGACCCAAGGCTCAGGTACCCCACCAACACCGATAATTACCCTCTGCCATAACAGTTCTTCAGATTGAGTTTGTCTGCCTATACAGAACACTCAGAAGCTTATGTAAACAAGCAAAAGGACTGGAAAGGCAATAAACAGTCAAATACTGTAAGACAAGGCTCTAAACAGGTCTAGTACAGTCAACTGAGGGCCCAAAAATGTTGCAATCTGGATGGGGGATGAAGGGAGAGAGGAAATTTTGAGATGGATAGATGACGACACAGAGCTAGCATTATGGTTGGTACATGATGTTCATATCCAGTGATGTTTTCTGTGTCCATCTCAACTAATGGGACACAATCCCCAGCTACCAAAAACCCTGAGAGGAATAATGGAAGGATGTTTAGGAGGATGATGGGACCAAATGAAGCCGTACACCTAGACTACAGATCCATCTTGTAATGAGATACAAAGGAGGGAAATGTAGAACAAGTAGCCGCAGCACAGATATCATCAATACGGACTCTAGAAAAGAAAATTGAAGAGGTTGCTACTGCTCTAGTTGAATGTGCTTTAGGTTTATTAGCTGGTGAAAGCTCCATGACTTTAGACACAAACAGGATACAGTTGGACAACCACCTGGACACTGTGACATGTGAGACTTAGCTTTAGAACAGGAAACAAAATGTTGGTCAGATTTCTTGAGGTTCTTGGTACAATGTAAATAGAAAAGTAACTGACAATAAATATCCTACATATGCAAGAAATATTCTCCCTTGAATGTAAAGTTGTGGAAAAACACAGAAAGGTGAATAGTCTGATTTAAGGTGGTCTCAGAAGCTACCTTGGGAAAGAAGTTCGGATTTGCTCAAAGTGACACGCAATGAAAGATCAAATCTGATGGTTGATAGGACAAGAGTTGCAGTTAATTTCTCCATGCTGAGGTAATAACCACCATGGAAAGAGTTTTCCAAGAGATTAATTTCAAGTCTATAGTAGCTGCAGGTTTCAAAAGGGGGGGTTGTCAAGGCCTGTACAATAGTAATATTCTGTAGTGAAACAGGATTCCTTAGTAGAGGCTAAAGGACAAAAGGCCATAGAAAGTTTCAAAGATGCAACAGGCATCTGGCCTTCACCAACATGAAAATCCAAAATAACTGCCATTTGGGCTTTAATCATGGAGTAGCTAGCTCTTGTATGGAAAAAGTATTCAAGAAACTATAAAAATTGATGGTAAGGGAATAGAAAAAAGTCTAGACCTTTGGCTAAGGCCCAGACAGAAAATCACTTCTGCTTACTTCTGTAAACATTCCTGATGGAAGGCTTCTGAGATGACGATAAGGTGCAAATAACACTGGAAGAAAGCCTGGAGCTTTTGGTCGTCACTGAAAGTGGGGAAACATAGAGGTCAGTTTTAGGGATTTTATGTCTGGGTGAGGCTTGCCAGATGGGTGAGTGGTCAGATCCAGAAGGGTATCCAACACCCAGGGTGGATTACACAAGATGCAGCCAATGGAAGGGGAACCATATTTGTTGAGGTGAAAAGGAGGTCATGAAAATTACCTTCACCTTCCACCAAGTCACTTTCTGTAGAAATATGGTTAGAATAAGAGCTGTGTATAGGAGACCAGTGGCCAAGTGTGGATGAAAGCTTCCCTCAGGGACTACTCCTCTTGGGGAGTTACGGCAAAGTAGCTACTGCATTTTGTGTTGGACAGGGTTGCAAACAGGTTGCAGCAAGGCTGACCCCAGTGACTCAAGATAAATAAAGCCACTCTCTAATTGAGGGACCGCTCATGCAGCAGAATAATCGATCCGCTCAAGTTGTCCTTTAATACATTTGATCCCTGGGATATACATTACAATTAGAAAGTAGTGGGCAGATATTTCCCTCTGCCAAACCCTCATGGCCTCCTGACATAAAGGGTATGAAAAGGTCCCGCCTTGTTTTTTGGTATACCAGACTACTGACATGTTGTCTGTTTGAATAACAATCACACCTATGGGGAGGAAGTCCTGGAAGGCTTGCAATGCTAGGAAGGCTGCCCTCATCCTGAGGACACTGATGTGAAGATTGACCTTTGTTGAACAGCATGTGCCTTGGGCAGTCATCCCCTTGAAATGTCCCCACCTCAAACCTAGAATGGAAATGACCATAGTCAACATGGCTCCTGGGAGGGGGGGTTATAAAAGGACAACCTAAAGAAACCAGAGGAGAATTTAGCTACCACTGAATATGTTTCCTGCAGATCCCCATGAGTCTGACTGGAAAGTGCATAGGACAGCGAAGGATGACATTGTACTGAGACTGTCCACTGTAAAACCCTCATGTGGAATCTTGCATGAACAACAAGGGTGATGGATGGTGATATAGAGCCCAAAAGGTGCAGGATGGATCTCTCCGTGGAATTTTGATGAGACAGAACCAGGGAAGCTTGATGGTACAGTGTTAGCTATCAGCGAGATAGTGTCCAGATGGCACTCTATGAACTCTATGATTTGCAATGGTGTTAGTTTGGCCAAGATGAGAATGAAGCTGATGGATCCAAAGATTTCAAAATCATATAAGCTGAACCCACAGCCACAGCAGGCTCCTGAGTTCTTTTTCTGGGTTCCTTAACAATTTAATTTTCTCAGATGTCAAGTGCTTTGTCAGCCATAAGTCATAAAACAGCCAATACCACATTACAAGAAAAAAATAAAAACTCTGTAAAGGCAATGCACTACAAAGCATTACCCAAACCACAGTAGTCAACATATAAAATACGTAATACTCTAATTCTTTTTTTAGGAAAACTATGTAAGGCAGAGGATGGAAACACTAACTAGTCCTAAAGCAGCAAGATTCTGTCATTAGCAGAAAATATTATACGGAATCCTACACAAAAAACAATTGTAGATAAAAAAAATTTCACTTATCTGAGAAAGAACCATAAAACTCACACTGAGCCTTGGAGACCATGTCTGGCAAGATCAAGGGGCAAATGCGATCTGAGGAACTGTTAGGATGGAGGGATTTGTGGCTAGAGGTTCAAGCCTGAGCCTTCGATCCAAAGTTTTAATGATGCCAACATCAGATTCGGTGGGATCTGATATGAGCCGGATGGAAAGACAACATCTGATCAGTGTTGAAGTACCATGTTATTTCCAATCATTCTGTGAAGACATCCCCAAGTTCTGCAATACTGTATAAAATAAGCAGAGCCTTTTCTATTGCTTTTTATCATGGTGGGAATTAACTAAGAGAGCTATAAGTTACCGCACAGGATAAGGAAACTTTTGGATAGTGCACCACAAGATTACCTTGAATTAAACAATACACAGGTCCTCCTCTCCTCCCTGCAATAAACTTTTCTTTAGTGCAACACCACCTAAGTGGGCTACAGACCAAGGAAGACTCCTTTGCTGTTACACAGACTCATTCAGCTACAGACCAAGGAAGACTTCTACTGCATACTGAGAAAGAGCCAAAAGAAAAAAAAATACAAGGACTACTTCCCTATTTGGATAAAAAAATAAGGAAACCTAGAATAAACAGTAAAATATGGGATCTACTTAATATAGTCAACTTACCATTTCGTCGACTTTCACATGATTGAGATGACATTGTCGAAAGTTTAAAATAACGAACACCCAGTATCGTATTTTCCCTCCGGGAAACTAACCACTTGACCACCAACAAGTAAAATAGAAATGTAACCAAATCAAACCCATCGAAGTGGGGGGACTTCACCCTTCACACCCCCCCATCTAAATATACCAACTCCGAGATTGCACTACAGTGGAGAAAAGGGCAAAGTTCACTATGGTGGCCATTTGGCTAGTTTCCCAGAGGGAAAATACAATGTTTCCGGTGTTCATTATTTTAAACTTTCGACAATGCCATCTTGACCATGTGACAGTCGACAAACTGGTAAATCAGCTATATAAGTAGATCCAAAATATGCCTAGAGGGCTGCCTTGCCACTGCATGGTTTCTGTGGTGTGCTTTTCAAAACCTCTTGGATTCTCACAATCTATATTTTACTAGAGCAATAAAAATTGTCTATCTTATTTTAGCTGTTTGGCTTCATCAGAAAAGGTAACCTTCATATCCACAGAATGCTAATGTCATCAGAATAAGGTTACATTTACATGGGGGCTTTACTTTGATCTCACTTTGCTCCCCTACTCTACCCAATCCGCAATTCCCTTCAACTCCCTCAATGGTTGACACACTCACATTAAAAGCCTCAAATGTACTGAGATCCAAGATCTTTTTTTTTTATGAAGAAACACTGAAGTCTCCCAAGCATGTTTGGTTGATTAGCGAGGTACATACTGAAATGTACATTAAGTTCAATGATGGGGTTAATAAGGAATGAATAAAATGGCACTCTAATTTCTTTGGACCTTGAAGAAATATAACAAATAACTTGTACAAGGTAGAAAGACTCTCCAAACACCACACAGACATGGTGGGCAAGAGTTTGTTATGAACATACACATACCCAAGACCCTGATAACATTCCACTTAAGTCTGACACAGTTATCTACAAGGTAAGCAATAGCAATGACAGATTTACCACAAGACACTATGCTACATTTCTTAGTGCTGAGGGAAAGCCCATAACCAAAACACTAAGCAGTTGTTTGCTCCAGCCCCTGCTGCATAATTTGAGTATTAGAATGGGATTTGATAACCTCCCCCAAGTTTTGCCATCATCAGCAAACATGGTTAGTAATAGACCTGTAATATCAGCTTTTATGATAGAGAAATATATACGGGGGTGGGGGCCAGACACAGCCCTGTGGCACACCATTGGTGACATATTTTTCTCTTTAGAGCAAATACTTGCCAATGTTAACTTCTGACAGACAGCCAATTACCTATCCAGCAAATTATGTATTGGTTAATGTCGAGTTGTGAGAATCTGTCAATTAGTCCAGGAAGACAGATAGTGTCAGATACCTGCTCAAGGTCCAGAGAAACAGTGTGGATTGTATGTTCCTTACCCATGATCTCAGTAACTACTTCAGAGAACTCAATCAGGCTTAGCAGGCATAATCTGCATTTTACAAAAAAAGAACTGGTATGTATCTAGGGATATAACATCATCTATACATTCAGCATTGCAAATTAAACTAGTGACCCAAACAGGCCTGTAATTTTCAAGGTCAGTAGGGGAGCCACCTTTATGAAAGGGCAACATAGCTGTCATTCTTCACACCTCAGCTACATGACCAGTGGAGAGACTTGGAATGAAGACTTGATGGAGGGGTTTTGCTAGGTGGGACTTTAGCATTTCAGCAAATATTCATGGATATTGCCAGAACAAAAGGAAGACATATTTTTAATTTTGAAAAGTGCTAAAATGACATATTCCAAAATTAGCTTGGGGGAATGGGTAGAATAAATCTGAAAGAGAATTTGTCCTTAGGAAGTAAAATGGTACCATATATGCTGGTTACTTCTAAGTTTCCTAACACAGATGAAGTAGGCATTATGATTGTCTTTTCAATTAGTTGCAATCGTAAGTTCATAGTTGGCCCTATATTTTCCAGTGGTAATTTTGAGATAGTTAACAGTTTTAAATCCCTTTCTTAACAATGAAGTGGATATGCTTGGCCAGGATTTTTTATTATACAGTTTGTTGATGTAATAATTCTATCACAAGGGCATTGTTTTAACTTGGCCTAATGCTTACACAACATTCACTAATGAAGGACCTATAATCTCATTGCAATAGTTATATAAGACATATTTGGTTAACAATCATTTTAATTGTAAAAATCAAAACATTCTGTAGCTAGCATTGTGCACAAGTTGTTCCAGTTTTTACATGGGTAAAACCAGTAGAAAATTGGAGCAACAGATATATGATCACATACATGCAGTTAAGACAAAAAGATTACAAGAATCCTTTATCTGACTATGTACTTAAATGTTTTCCTAATATAAATGTGTTTACTGCACTGACTGCAGTTTGTACTGAACAGAGGGGAGAATATTGATTCTTTGATGCATACAAAGAATCTGTTTGGGAATCCTCATTAAAAGTAAATCAATTTCCGGATTTTAAGGAATCTTAGTATTAAACAATTAAATGTTCATGCTTTGATATAATCATAATATTTTATCATTATTTGTTACTTTCTAAAATTCTATGATGACTGATTGTGATGTCAAAGATATGCAACTGTTTTTACATACAAAATGTTCATAAGTTCATAGGTACGTACTAGGCTATTGGCCCTAGGGCCCATATAACTCTAGCCAAAAAGGTACCCTGACTTTCGCCACCGAAGAAAATTATTTTCTTGTGCCCTTGTCGAGCAGAGCCACAGAGGTGATCCCGGAGGTGAATTTCCTATTTCCCATCCAATCATCAAGATTTTTTTTGAAGAGTGCTAATGAGGAGCTTTGTTTGATATAGATAGGTAGTCTGTTCCAGAGTATGGGAAGTCTCTGGGACAGGAATCTATCCATCCAGTATGTTCTGTTTATTGTGGTGACAAGGTTTAGGTCCCTATAGCGTGTACTTCGGAGGGATTGGGATTTCTTTAAGTGGAGCATGTCCAACAGCTCAGGGTCTGACATAGCTTTGTATGTTAGGCAGAGATTGCGTCTGAGTAGGCAATATGCGACAGAGTAAAGCTGGAGTTTTTTGAGACAGTCTGCGTAGGGCATCTGTTTGAGGCCAGTAATCCTCTTTGCAAGGTATTTCTGCGGCCTTTCCAGTTGTTGCAGATGTCTTGTGAGGTACATACTAAAAGGGGCGTTGTACTCTATAATGGGTCTAATGATTGATGAGTAGAGGGGAACAATGACCTCTTTTTTCCTGGATGAGAAATCTTTTGTGATGAGGTGTGCCACGTAGAAGGATTTCCTGACTACTGTGGCAAAGTGATTATCAAAGGAGAGACTACTGTCCACCTATGTCCCAAGGTCTCTTATAATACTTTTGGTGTTAAGTAGACTATCACCTATGTGGTAGCTCATGGGTACAGAGTTTTTACCAAAGGGGATGACAATGCACTTTTTAGCATTGAGCTTGAGGCCATGGCTTTGGCCCCAGGCATCTGTCTCAGTAAGGTCCTTTTGTAGGATGTTCACATCGTTAGGAGTTCCAATTATGGCTCCTAGTTTGCAGTCATCCGTGAACTTCATTAGCCAAAGACCTTCTGTGTTAGCCTGTAAATCAGAAAAGTAGATACCAAACAAGAGAGGACCCAGGACTGAACCCTGTGGTACTCCACTTGTCACTGGTCTGAAGTCGGATTTGGAGTCTGCTACTTTCACAGTGTGGGTTCTGTCAGTGAGCCAGCTGGCAATCCATCTTGTGACATAGGGATTTATACCTAGTTTAGTGAGTTTATCTATAATTCCAGAGTGGGGGATGGTGTCAAATGCCTTGGCGAGATCCAGATAGGCTGTGTGAACCACCTTACCCTCGTCTACAGCTTTGGTGACTGCTTCAAAAAAGTCTATCAGGTTTAGGAGACCTGATCTGCCTTTTACAAATTCGAACTGGGTGGGGTCCAGAGTCTGGAGATTACCAATGTCTTTGTTTATAAGTTCCATGATGATACGTTCCATGGACTTGCAGACCAGGCTCGTTACGCTAATGGGGTGGTAGTTCCCACGGTCCATGGTGGCTCCCCCTTTGTAGAGTGGGATAACCATTGCTGTGCGCCATTCAGTGAGAACAAAGCCTGAGGTGAGGCTATGATTGAACATGGTGCTTAGGTGGGGTGCCAGTTCATTCTGTATTTCATGTAGAACACAGCTTGGGATGTTGTCAGGTCCCATGGATGCTGTGTTCTTGGCTTTGGAGAGTGTGGGTTTTACCTTGCAACCGTGATTACAGGAACTTTGCATTCTTCCAGTATAGAGATAGGCCCTTTAGTGGGGTGACAGGGGGTAAAGTTACCACTGAACCTATCTGCCAGGATGTTGGCAATATCAGTTGGTTCTGTATATTTAGTGCCATTGTGCTGTAACTCAGTGCAGATCTGAGTGTTGCCATTGAGATTCTTGACATAGCTACAAAATGCTTTGTGGTAGTCTTTAGAATCAGTGGTGATTTTGTTTTTATAACTAGCATTGGATGATTTTATGAGGGATATCAGCTTTTTACTGAGGCTGACCAGGGAGTTCCTCCAATCATGGGATTTACTCTTTTTTGCAACAGTTTCTTCCTTCTGTTGTAGAATTTGTTTATGGCAGGGGACCACCAGACTGGCTTCCTTTTTTTTTTGGAGGATAGCATCTTGATTCTGTTAGGGATAGCATGATCCATGCACTCGTGTAAGTGCTTAGAAAGTGTAATTATGTAGGATTCAGCAGTCGTACCTCTATTGTCTGTCTGCATGGGTGTCGTGAAGTTTGCCATTTCTGTCTTAAGAAGCGTGAAGTTGGCTTTGGAGAAATTTTTTACGGTGGTTTCCCTAATGGGGGGTGGGAGCAGGATGTGGATATCTAGGGTGATTAGCTTGTGGTCGGATCTGACCAATGAGGAATTGACCTCTGGTGTGGAACATCAGTCACCCATGTTGGTAATGACAGGTCTAGGATACTGCTGCCCCTGGTGGGGGGTGTGGATAGGTTGAGCCAAGGCGTTGGAATTTTTGAATTCCAGAAAACGCTGACCAAAAGAGTTGGTACATGAGTAGTTTTCCCAGTTAATGGTGGGGTAGTTGAAATTGCCCATTATTAGGGTGTTGGGTTGTACCCTAATATTTTCCAGTGTATCAAGAAATGAGGAATGGGAATCCTGGGACATGATGGGGGATCTGTAGCAAGTTACAAATGGATTGCGGTCTTGCCCAGAGTTAGTAGCAATTGGATAATATTGGATGCATTATGCTGAGCAACTAGCCTGGAGTTGTGGATATCCTTAATGAATATGGACACGCCTCTGCTTTAGTGTTTTAGCCCAGGTTAGGTGGCCGAAAGGTGTGGTATGAATTATAGCCTGGTAATGCAGGGGTGCTCTCTGGAGCCTTGAACCAGGTCTCTGTCACTACACAGATGTCGGTGTTCTCCATTTTAAGGAGTGCCTCGAGTGAATGCATTTTGAGGTTTAGACTTCTAGCATTGAGTAGCATTACCCTCAGATTTTGCTTGCTTGTACCTGTTATGGTGCTGAATTTGTCATTTGAACCTGCCTAAAAAAGGCACTATAGGGGTGGCAATAGCCTTAACCAGTATCCGGAATCCCAAGGGCGACAGGTGCAGGCCGTCTCTGGCAAAACGTTGTGGTCTGTCGATCATGTCATCCCAGGCAGACAGATACTGGATCCTCTTAGAACGACACCAGAAGCTTAGCCAATTGTTGAAGTCAATCATTTTGTCCTTGTCCTTTAGTATCATTCTGGGTGATGGCAGGATGCTACTCAGGGCTAGGGTCATACCTGCCTGGGCTACAAGATCGGACAGCTCCTCCATGTCTCTTTTCATGTAGTCCAGGGAGGTATGTCTCAGGTCATTCAAACCAACATGGACAATGACAGAGTCATATTTGTACTTGTTGTGGAGTGACCTGAGTGCGTGCATTATATAGTGGATCCTGGCACCCGACAGGCAGCTGACAGTAACTTTCTCCTTGTTTAGTCTGGTGAGTGGAACATCAGTGTGCCTGACTATAGAGTCACCTATGACTAGAGTGTTGGCTACTTTATTACGCCTTATGGGCTGTGGTTGAGTGGCACACTGAGTTTGTGGGCTGTGTCATTTGGGTTGTGCTGGAGGGTGGAGGTTACTTGCGTTTCTGCTTTGGAGGTCTCTGTTGCTTGAGCAGATTTTTATTGAAAGCCTCTGTGAATGTAGGTGTGTGTTTTATGTTTCTATGTGTGTGTTTTGGTGGTGTAGGTTTTGAGGAACTATGTGATGAGTGTGGTGTGGTGCAAGTGTTTACCTTCTCCTCTTGACTGTCTAGTCCAGTCTTGGGTGAAGACAGCTTTGCTTCCAGTTTGGCTATATAAGTGCATCTCTCACAGGTTGTAGTGCTGGGTGGTAGGAGGAGAGAGTTGCCTGTGTACATGAAGCAATTGCTGCATTGTCCCAAGATGCCCAGATTCATCAGGTAGACAGGAGAAAACACCGAGAGCTGACCCTTAGACATGCCTGGATAGGTGCTTATTTATTAAGTACTAAAAACTGTTTTCCTCCAGACAAGTGAGGAAAGTTGAGTGCTGTAGTAATTTGTAGCTTATTTAGTGCTTACAATGAGTTCTGAACAAGTGCTGAGCTCAAAGAAACAGATTTGAGTGGTAAAACTAAAAAACTGGCTAGTTCTAAGGGAACATTTGAAGAACAGACTTTATGGCGCCGGGAATAGTTTAACCCTAGCTAAGCGGCAATGCATAAAGTGCATTTTTTTTAATATAACAGTAGCAAATGGGCAAACTGATTTAAACAAATTAACTAATAAAAAACTGAGCCTTGTTCCAGCAGTCTTCAATCAGACAAGTTCTAACTGCACACTCCTGCCTCTAGATTCAGCCATGTTTCAGTGCTGAGGAAGTCTTGTACTAAAAAAGATAAAGGCACTTAACTCTGAATAAACTGTTTAAAGTTTTCTGATATCCTTTCATTACTATCTTATAATCATAATTATATTTTTAAGCTTTCATTTGAGGAAGGTGCAATGGTTTTGAAAAACTGTTTTCTGAATTAGACTGTTAATAGATTTCTGAGCTGAACTTAAACCTTGTAAAACCTGCAGCAGGCAAACTAAAATATATGAATGAATATGTGACATGTCTCTCCATGCCATGAAAAGATGTCAGAATTTATTATCTGTTTCTATGTAATGTCAGCTGAATGCACAAGTCAGCCAACGGGACAGATACCATGAAGATTAAGTCATGCAGACCTGTGAGTGTCTTCTGCATGCATGTCTCTGCCTATAATGTCCTCTAGAAATTCAGCCAGTGCAGTTTATGGCATAGTAATTCTTTTAGTTAAGAAGTAGCTAGGAGAACATTTAGCTGTAGGTTGATGTTTTATCTTTATCTTCTTCTTCAAAATAATTATTTTCTGCTTTCACTGTAATAGTTTATATTTTGCTGTATATTTGTTACCTTTAGTGCTTATCTCGTTTTTCTTAAGTATTTTTATTTATTTGATTTGAAAATGCTTGTGGCTGTTCATTTATTTATTTTTTATTTGATAAGCACAAATCTGTATGCATTGCTGCCCACTATATTCCTTCAGGCAACAACATCCCTATACTTGAAGACATACTCTTCTAGTTTTCAACTAACATCAAAAACGAAACAGTTATTTTAGGTGACGTAAACATAAACTGGGCCAAGATAAACTCTAAAACCCCCTCCCAAAATATCAACCTCTACAACTATACCCAATTAATAAACTCTCCTTCGAGGCCAAACAAAGATGGAACCACTGGTACCATCACTGACTGGATCTTATTGTCTTATCCAAACCTTATCTCAGATACCGGCACCTTTCCTGACTCTCACCAATGACCTCCTTGCATTTGCTAATCGCCACTCCTCTCCTCCTCAAAAACAACACCACTATGTACAATCTCGGAACCTCTCCAATTCCAATCCACAAATATTCAGAGGCTGCCTAAAAGTTGCGGATTGGTCACCCTTACAAACTTTGCCTCTTGACAATGCCATTGATTACTTTAATAAAACCTTCCTGAACCTTCTTAACAACCTTGTTCCACTAAAAACTAAAAACTAAAAGAGTTAAAGCTTCATCCTCCCATTGGTTAACCAAAGAAGCTAGACAAATCATGCACCTAAGAGACAAAAAGTGGAAACTTTACCAAAAAAATAAATCACCCCATGTCCTAACTAAAGTTGAACAACTCCGTAACACTGTAAAAAAGCTAATAATCAGGGACTGCAAATCATATTATAGCAAACTTCAATTAGAACACTTATCCAACCCAATACAATTATGTGAATCTATCTCCTCCCTTTTCCACCCAGACAATAAGGATAATCTATCCCCTAACCTAAACCATACCGATCTAGAAAATGCCTCTATTTTCAATACCTTCTTCATAAAATCCATAGCTAAACTTACTGCCAGCTTCTTTCACTACCCTCAGCCTCCTCCCTCAACCAGCCCAATCTGACTACCCTTACTCCTACTTTTAACTTCTCTCCTGTTTCTACAAATAAAAAAAAGAAGCTCCTCCTTCAAATCAAACCATGCACCCCTGCCCCAGATAACTCACCCACAACTTTCCTCAAACTGTCTGCAGACAGTATCGCCTATCTCATCTCTATCATAATAAACAGATCCATATTAGAATGATACGTCCCCTCACTCTGGAGACAAGATTTTATCATCCCACTCCATAAAGGAGGCAAAAGCACTTGACACTTCTAACTTTTGGCCCATAGCCATCCTTTCCTCACTATCAAAAATCATGGAGAAATGTATTCAGTCTGAAATGATGTCCTATCTGACCCAAAACAACCTACTAACCCCTACACAACATGGTTTCCATCCCGGGCATAGCACCATTACTGCCCTTCTCTCCTTTCTAGATTCCATAAGCCTTGCTCACGACTCAGGCAAAATAGTTTCTACTCTGTTCCTTGACCTCTCCAAAGCCTTCATTACAGTTTCTCATCCCTTACTATTATCCTCAACTCTCCTCTCTCAACCACCCCCTCCTACTATCACCTGGGTCACTAGCTACCTCTCTGAAAGACAGAAAGCCGTCAAATGGAAAAACTCACTCTCTTCCTTTTTACATACCCCTACCGGTGTTTCCCAAGGTTCTGTCCTTGGTCCTCTCCTCTTTAACATTTTCATTAATAACTTCCACCAGTCTCTCTCCGACACCACACTAATACAATATGCCGACGTGTCAACTATTATTTGTTCAGCAGACACCCCCTCCGATCTTCTTCTCAAAACTCAGTTAGCCTTCTCTAACATCGAATCATGGATGCATAGTAATCACCTCACCTTAAATGCCAATAAAACAAAGTTAATGATCTTCTCCCCATCCAAAAACACCAGTATACACAAAAACTCTTTTACAGTAATTACTCAGAATAACAGTCCCTTAGAAATAGTATCACATACACTGCTCTGTGTCATAATTGATGGAAATCTAAAATTTGACATCCATATCCAAACTAACATCAAAAAAAGTCACCAAAAAATTAGGCCTCTTGTATAGACACAATCGTTACCTTACCCCCTCCACCAGAAAGACTCTTACCTCTATTATGTATGGTGCCCAACTATTCACTAATCTTCAGCTAGGCTTACAGGCCAAGCTGGAAGCCTGTTACAATAAAATATCCAAATTTACCACCAACTCCAGAAACTCATCTCATCACTGTCTCTCTCTCCATTCTTTGCAATGGCTTGAACTTCCTAACTACTTCAAACTCCTTAAACTTACTACTGCTCATAGTCAAACCCTCTAGTTGTACTTTTCTGTCCACCTCTCTAACTCCCTACATTCCCAACTGCTCTCTTAGATCAGAAAAACCACAATCTTCTAAACATATATAAACCTCTTAGACCCCCTGGCCACCTACTATTATCCTGCTCCCTATCTAAGCTCTGGAATTCTCTTCCTGCCATCCTTCGAAATATTTAAAGCCACTCACATTTCAAAACCCATCTCCAATCTCACCTCCTCTCAAAGTGGGAATGCTCCTGTACCACTTCAACTCTTCAACACCATCTCCCAAGCATTATAAACCTCAACCATCTACCACAGTGCTCTCTTACCATTTGCCTCTACTTCCTCTACTACCCTATACCACATAAACTGCCTCCAACCCACTCCTTTTTTCCACCATATTCCATCCTTTTACCTCTCCCACCTCTCCTTCTTCTCTCTAACTTCCAAAAAAGGTTTGAAATGCCTTTACTTTTTTAACTAATGTTTAGACTATATGAATTTCATTTTTTGTAAATCATTACTTAGAATTAGAAATGTCATCTGTTTTTTAACTAATTGCATATTATCTTATGTATGCTTCCACTGTTCTACTACTTTATTACTTTTGTACAACTTTTGTATAATTGTCTATATTCTGTGGAGCTTTTATCCCCAGGCCTCCACTGAAAACAGGCTCTTCCAGGCCCAGTGGACCATCCCGGTCATCAAACTGCAATAAGTAAATAAATAAATAAAATAAATAAGAGGGTTCATATTGCTTAATGATGATGATATTACACCTCATTGTGAGCATGTTTTAACTTGGGCTGTACCTGCAAATGATCACTTTTGATCAGTGTACTACCTCAGGAATCAAAACGAAATAAACAAATAAAAAACAGATAAATGAAACTGTGGCATCCACATCTAATTGGTCAGTCTGCTCTGTTACATACTTCTATTTTAATTAAATTCACCTACTACTGAGAGTGGAACAGTAACTCGCGACTTTCTCAGTCAGGTAATTTAGGGTGGTGGATTTTTACTACCTTGGACCAAACCAAAGGGCTATAGCGATGGAAAATATTACCAGCCTTCCCTAGAAATTAATTCGAATGAACTCTTAGCAGAAACACACAAAGTATTTTTACTTTGGTGAAATGAGTACTGGAAGGACATGAAACCCAGACACAGTGATGAAAAAGGGGGTCTGGGGAGTTCAGCCAAAGACTCTGCTTGGTGAGGTGCGCAGAATGAAAGCTATTCTTGGATAGAGATGGTGTACACCCATAGTCAGGGCAACGATGCATATTTCTTGCATGGTCTTAAGGAGAGCTGCACTTACTAAGGTGTTTGGTAATTCATATTTGTGAGCCTTTTTATTACTTTAATCTGTTAGTAGTAGTGGTGTGACCTGAGACACCACACCCCTGGTGGAAAACAGATTTTAGATTTATATAATCTGTGGGCAGTGAAGTGGACCACAGACTATAGACACTACCCAAAGTACTTCATCTAATTATGTGAACCCTCACTACCCAAACAATAATCATACTATTTCTTACTAATGAAATAAATTCAAAATGGGAATCTTATTAGCATGTGTGTTAGAAGCTGTGAACCCATTTAATCCTGCTAGTAAAACTGTTGGCAAGAAAGGTTTATGCATTCTTTGTTTTGCTAGGGAGTGCGATGACCCCTCTCTGGGCCAATAATCAAGGAGCCTGAATCCACACCACTGACACTGAAGAAAGATGTTCACTTGGAATACAAATGGATACACTCAGTATTTCCAGATGCAGTTCTCTGCACCAAGTACAATTTCCCTTAAGAGCACACATGGACTGCAGTCAGCCTGGGGTCTGAGTTTCTTTAAGTCTGTCTCCCTCCAGGGCACCAATAAGTTTCCCCAGTAGCACAGCTACAGGGTTACGTCCTCAGCGGAGTGTCCAAGCCAAGTCCTCCAGCACCCTCTCTGTGAAACCAGAGCTTCGTGTCCCTGCTCCAAGTAGCTGACACACACACACACACACACACACACACACACACACACACACACACACACACACACACACACACACACACACACACACCTGGGAAAGGCTGGTACAGATTTACCTGCTGTGCCCCCTTCTGCCCAGAGTATAAGGCAGTTATCACTGCCACCAGACACTCCACAATCAACTACTTTAAGACCCTTAATAAAGGGTGTCCAATTATACAGTGTAATATTAATACTAATACAAATGGTAGTAGTTGACTAGGCCTTCTGGAGAGGCACTCTCAAAGGTTAAATACTTTCTAAAAGGGCCAGCCACAATATAAATTTTAAATATATTTAATAATAAATAATAAAAGAACATGAATATATGAATATATATTTACAATAAACTGCAGAGTTCAAATCACAGGAAATATTGGAAAATAACATTGATGGACAGACACAAAGAAAACCAATAAACTAAGCTTCACTATATTTTTCTGACTGAATCTGGGAGAATTACTATTCCCTACTTACTTAATACAGCAAGGCAGATGATGTGATGAATGGTCCTTCTTGCTGTCAAGCCAAAGACAGAATATCCAATAATGAACGATTTATCTTTGTAATATCCAAAAAGTTCTAAGATGGTTGGCAGAATGACCTCATCTGGTCAACTGACTCTAGGTTCTCACACTATTCCCCTTTGAAGCTTAAGACAGGATGTTAGCATAGATGTGAAAAGATGTATAGCTAAAATGTTGATAATGTTTATGGCACTGCCAGAGGATTCCCCTCTTTTTACTGAGCTAATGAAAAAAAGGCTTCTTCCAGGCATGCCATATCTGGTACTATTCAGATCTGTGAGATAAGCACTTCCATGGCCCAACAGCTGGTCCAATTAACAGTATTTTTAAGTAGTAAGCTAGCTGTTTAACCCTTCTCTCTTCCAGTGTCCTTTGCCAACATATATACATATAGTCTCACATGTATATTTCTTCTCTGTGCAGCAGAACCCACTGTTGATACATTTTTAACACTAGCAACTTTACAAACACATTTTGATTTTCAAATGCCATACAGTTCTAATACATCTGTAACATAAGCATTTGTGTAAATCAGTTTGATATTCAAATGCCATACATTTGTAACACAAGCATCTTGTATAAATCAGATTGATATTCTAAGAACATATCATTCTTTACAAAACTCCAGCTGGCTATGCTGGCACTAGCCCAGATCATCACATCTTTACCCCCTTCGAAGAATCAAGCTAGTTTTTTAAGTGACTCTTGAGAAATGTGGCTTGACAGAAATAAGCCTATTTGGGAATATGTCACCCCATTCCCTGCCTTGACAGCCCATCTGTGTTGGCATTGCTGACCCCACTATAGTATTGTACTGTCAAGTCATATGCCTGCAATCCTAAGCTCCACCTTAATAACTTGGCATTTTGCTGGCTGGCTTTATGCAGCCATGTTAAGGGACTGTGGTCTGTAACTATAGTGAATTTCCTTCCACACAGATAAGGCTGAAGTTTCTGCAGTCCCCATCCTATGGCTAGACATTCTTTTTCTACAGCTGCATAACATTCATCCTTGGTTTGGAGTCTATGGCTGAGATATACAACTGGGTGATCTTCTCCCTCTGAGGAAACCTGGCTAAGTACAGCCCCCACCACCGTGGTTTGAAACATCCACCTGCACAACATATTCTTTGCTGCAATCTGGACAAGCTATCACAGGGGGTCCTCCCAAAGCTCTTTAAAGGTTCTGGAATGCCTGTTCACATGCTGGGGTCTACACTACCTTATTTGGCCTGTTTTTTTTCCTTGTCAGATCTGTGTGGGGAGCAGCTACTGTGTTATAATTGAGGACAAGCTTTCTATAGTATCTCACTGTCCCTAAGAATACCCTCACCTGCTTTTTAGTAACAGGGGCAGGCCATGCCTGAATGGCTTCCACTTTCGCATGTTCTGGCCTGATTTTTATCACTCCCCACTCTATGTCCCAGGTAAGAGACCTCTGCCATACCCACCTGACACTTACTGGGTTTAATGGTCATCCCTGCCCATTGAAGTCTGCCCAGCACCTCCCTGACATGGTGAAGGTGCTGTTGCTAGGAATGGCTGTAGATGGCACTATCATCCAGGTAAGCAAGAGCATAATCTCCCGTTCCTGCTACGATATGATTTGCCAGCCTCTGGAAAAGTCATTGGTGCATTTTCCATCCCAGAGGGAATCTTCATGAACTCATACAAGCTGAAAGGAGTCATAAAGGCTGACCTCTCTCTCTCTCTCTAGTGTTGGGAGTCAAGGGCACCTGTCATTTCCCTTGGTCAGATCAATAGTGATCAGACACTTAGCCCCACCCAGCTTCTCTACGGCTTCATCTGTCCTAGGCATGGGGTAAGCATGTGACTCTCAGTAGTCCACACAGAACCTGGTGCTGCCATCCTTCTTTGGTACCAGCACCACTGGGGAGGCCCAGGGACTGTTGGACTCCTGGATTACTCCCAGTTCTAAAATCTCCTGTACCTTCTCCCTTACAGTCTGTCTGACTTGCTCAGGCACCCTGTAAGGGGCCTGCTTGATAGGTCTTTAGGGCCCTGAATCCACATGGTGCTGCACCAGGTGGGTGCACCCTGGTTTCCTAGTGAACATGTCCCTAACTTCCTGTAACACTACTCAGATTTCTTGAACCTGGGTAAGGGATAGCCTCTGGGACATTGCTACTCCTTCCAGTGAGTTGTCAGTCCAAGCCTCACTGAGGAGATCAGTCTCCAGATCCCCCAGACTCTTCCTGCTAGCCACTGCAAATGATCAGCACAAGGGCCTCCCTATCATGGTAATGTTTCATCATGTTAAGATGGTAAAATTTGAGCCCCTGCCTCCTGCCTAGCAGTTCTGTGTAGTTAACATCATTGACCTTCTTACCACTTTGAATGGTTCCCCCCCAAGATGCCTACAGCTTACTGTGTCTCACAGGAATGAGCACCATAACCTGCTGTTCCACAGCATACTCTCTGGCTCAAGCATTTCTGTCATACCAGACCTTATTCTGCTGCTGGGTTCCTGTCAGGTTCCCTTGGGCCAAGCCCATGAGCTCCCTAATCCTTGTCCTGTGGTTTAAAACATATTCTAGAACTGACTCCTTGTGGGATTCACACTCACCCTCCCACATATCATAAATCAAATCTAAGGGACCCTCACCCTATGCTCATGCAGCAACTCCACTAGACTAGCAACTTCCACTAGATGCGGTTTTCAATGTCTTATCCTTTGTTGAATTGGTATGCTAACTGAATTATCATTATATTATTTATCTTATCTACATGTTTATACTATTTACTGGAGCTTAACTCCCCGAGCCTCTGCTGAAAAGGGACATGTGTCCAGTCAGACTTTCGCAGTAAACAAGTGTAAAATAAAATAAACAATAAACTCAAAGGGTGAAAAACCTGTGGATTCCTGGGACACCTCCCTGAATGCAAACAATAGATGAGACAAATATTTGTCCAACTCTCTCTTAAACTAGTCTGCAAATGCCTGCAGCATGGTCTTCAGTGAAGAGTTTAACCTCTCCACAAGAATATTAGTTTGGGGGTGGTCTTTAGGTTCTTCAGCCTACAGCACTCTCACAGACAAGCCAGCAGGTCTGACATGAAATTGGCATCTCTGTCAGTCAGTATTTCTTTTGGGAAACCTACCCTGCTGAAAATCTCTAGCAAAGAATTTGCCACCTTCTCTGCCTTGATGGAGGACAGAGCCACCACCTCAGGGTATCTAATAGCATAATCTACAACTACTAGGATATACTTCTTCCCTGTGGAACTTGGGGTACTCAGAGGCCCCACAATATCCATAGCTACCCACTGAAATGGCCCCTCAATCACAGGCAAAGACATCAAAGAGCTTTGACCTTGTCTCCTGCATTGCCTACTATTTGGCACTGCTTACAGGTCCTGAAAATCCCAGCCCAATAGAAGTTCTGCATAATATGTCTCTTGGTATGGTTTATGCCAATATGACCTGCAAAAGGAATGTCATGGGCTATGTCTAGAAGAGCCAGGCAGTAGGCTCTGAGCACTACCAATTGCTGTATTACCTCACCTTACAGCCCTCCCTCAGGGGTCACTCTCAATACAGTAACCCTTTCTTTTCCTCTATATAGACTCCCCTTTTCCTTGAGAATCAGGCACTTCCCTAGCTATTTCATTCAAGCCTTGTAATGTAGGGTGTGAGAGCTGAGCCTGTCTCAACTCTATCTTTGTGACTTTTCCCAGCTCCCCTTCCACAGGAAGTCCAGTATATTCTGACAGTGGTGCATCACTGTCAGCCTGGGTATTACCACTCACCTCTGCCCTTGCAGCCACCCTATCCAAGGGAACATCAGTACCTACAAGCAGCTATGGCTCATCTTCAGGCTCACTGCTACAGGGTAGCTCCATCTCTGAATTAGCCACATCACCAGTCCTGGCTTCAGGTGGGCAGTCTGTATGGGTCTCCCCCAGGCTATCAGACCCATATGTCTGTCTCCAAGCCTGACTGTCACTGCATTATCAAAATCATTCCCTATCAAGACATCTGCAGGGATATCCTCACATACACCTATTTGCTTGCTTCCTTTTCCACCCTCCCAGTCAGGATCAACCCTGGCCAAAGGCATTTGGAATGGGATTCCTCCTAAAGCTCTGACTGGAATGGAATGCCAAACAGCAAAGACTGCTCCTCTTTAACCACTGCAGGCTTCACAATGGTTATATAAGAGGTTGTGTCTCTCTTGGCAGTGGCCTGTTTTCCATCCACCAAGATAGGATACAAACTCTGGTGGTAATTTGATACCCATGTTGTCTCCAGACAACTTACCACTTGGCATTCTGTTACTCTCACTTGCTGGCTCCCCCACCTTTTGTTCTCCACAATGCCTCTGTAGACATCTATATGCTACAAGGCCCCACTGGTTAGATTTAAAACATTTAACTCTTGATCCTGGCCGTGTACCTGAACTAGTGGCTTCCCCGTTACTGGTGGATTCTGTTGGGGCCTTTTAGACTGCCCACTATGGGTTCCCTTATATCCACGTGCAGCACTGGGTATCCTATTCTACTGCAGTGATGCCCTGTTTGCTAAGTAGAGATCCCCCTTTTTCCCCAGCTCATCTGCAGAGTTGCACCATCGACCTGCCAATCAGATTCTCATGTGCTCAGGCAAAGTGCTAAGGGCTTGTTCCTTCACCAAAAGGTCCATCAGCCCTTGAAAAGTGGTGACCTGACATCCACCAACCAACCTATGAAAATAAGTTCTTAACTTAGCAATATAATCACACACACTTTCATCTGCCTTGCGTCTATGCCCATAAAACGTTTTTTCTGCAAGCCTCAGGTGTTAGATGAAAAGATTCTAATAATAAACAGTAGATTAGAAACACCAAAAATCAGAAGAAAATCAGGTCTTTTAGCGTAAAATGATTTAATTCACTATTCGTCAAAGGCGACTACATCAGAAATACCTATTATACATATTTCTGATGTAGCTGCCTTTGACGAATAGCAAATTAAATAATTTTATGCTAAAAGACCTGGTTTTCTCCTGATTTTTGGTGTTTCTGATCTACATTTTTCTTTGGTATACACTGCTGCTGTTCCTGCTGCTTTTGGTATTCTAATAAACAGTGCTTAACTTTATCCTAATATAAATAATCACTAATAGACAATTTAGAAACAACAGTTACAGCTTTACTGTGGAGTAAGGGGGTGAGGAACTATACCCAGAGCCCTCGGTCAACATTATACTGTTTGCATACTCTTTCAAATATGTGAATAAACTATCAAAATTGTCACTGTCTTGGTACAGAGGAATAGGTTTACTGACATTTATTGCTTCTGGAATACATTTACTCCCTTCCCCATTACCTCCATGACCCTGGCAAAGAGTTAGCATTCCCTCTCATGTTGATGCTCCTTCTCATTTTCTTCAGTCTCCAAAGGCCGCAGTCTCCCTATTGATTTTAATTCCCAACATTGGGCCTCCAGTTCAAGTCTCTCTAACTCCAGTGGTGGCTGGTGACTTCAAATTAAAGGGGGACTGCAGGAGACAGCTGAATGGGTGGGGCCAAAGGGATGTGACCAACTAGAAAGGGGTGGTGCTATGCTCAAAACCACAACAACTGGAACTTTAATTAAATACGCTGCCCTGGGTGCCAAACCATTATTACGAGAGTCCAATCAAGATAAAATGAAGTGTAGTAGAAAAAAATATTTCAATGCATTGGCTACATGACAACTTACTTAATATCCAGATGGAAACACAAAGGTTGTGAGGCATGAAAAAATAAATTGCTTTTTAAATACATTACTGGAATGCCAGTCAAAATCAAGTGTAAAAAAAACTAGCGCTCAGCTTAAACCACTTCTCCTTGCACTGCAGTTCTAATTATAATTTATATTCAGCTTTATAAAATTATCAAGTAACATGCTGAAAGTAGCAATCTCTGTGATACCCCTACTTGTAAAAATGTTTCTTATCCAAAAAAGACCTTCTTCCTGACAACAACTATCTACTTGTTTCATGGGGAACACATGATCAAAGTAAAAAATGAACAGCGAACAAGAAACAAGCTCAAGATAAATTGCTTTAAGGATTACTGCACAAGGTATGGACCACACATGATAGATTGGCATTCTGTTTAGTTTACAGGTAAAGCCTGCAAAGATAACTGCAAGTCTCCAACAAATGTAATGAGCTTCTGAAAATACTGTAATCCTGTCCTTTATTACAAATACTGTCATATGTATTTCAATACCTAAGACTTGTACGTTATCTAGTTATGCAAATATTCTCTGCATGAGAACAACAAAAAGGCTTTCAATGCTGATAATTCTTTAACAGCATGCTTATTAAAGCTTATTTGCATCTTACAATCTCAGATAACCTTACCTGATGGTCATTAAAGCATTGCTGCTTAAATTCAGAGCAACAGGCACTAAACATGCATTTCCTGAATAATAAGCATAAAATCAACAGTATAAAATATGACAGAAAACCAGAACATTCTGCAAAATCAAGGGCAGATGAAAAGCCACAACTGTACTTGTGTCTACCTTGGATGGGGGATACTCTGTCTGCACACTTACACTGCATAATTGCTCCTTGCCTTGTTGAATACATCCAAAGTCACTACATGGGAGAGTGGGGTACAAGTATGTCACAATTTGAAATTTCTCTGGCTGACAGTGATGGCCCTGACACATTTGTCATACTCTCATCCTCAGAGTAAGACATCTGGACAAAGCCAAAAATAAAAGTGGGACAAAGGCCCAAAAATAAGGACATTTTTAAAATATTGCTCTTACAGACTTAGAAAGTTAATAAAATAGTAGGTCTTGCATTAGTGTGAATTTCCTGAAGGGCATGGAATCTGAAACTCAAATGTCTATCATTATTTTCTAACTTCAATTTTTAATGATTTGTCAATAATTTGTCAAAAAAAAACACAATTTTATGAAAACTGGACAAAAAATATGATGTGGTAGCAGATTTCCAGAAATAAATTCTAGAACAGATGATGGAACTAATCAGCATGTACTCTTTTAAACATTAATTAGTCTAACGTAGGCAAGGATCCACTCCACTCCACAGATAATACTATTGTGTTTATCACCACAGAACAGATAATGTATCATACATGTATATACAAACATGAAAAGGCTATTCAAAATTCATATGTTAGGATGGGCACAAATGAAAGAACTGATCAAGATTGTTATTTTATAAAATAAACTCTGTGCACAAAATCGAATACACATTAATGACACAATATCCAAAAAATAATATTTATATATTTAGTTATATTTGGTAGATCATTAACAACTCATAGCCTTAATCTCTTGCATGAACTATCAGAACATTAGAAGGGCGAACCAGGAACATTTTACATTTAGCATGGCCAATTTAAAAGACAACAATGGTGATTCTATATAGATTGTATAGAATCTCTGAACTTGACCTGTCTCTGAATCAGAAAGGGCACCTGCCAGTGGTTGGCTGCTCATGCTAGGTCTTACTACTATTACTACTACTGGTGGTGACCCTTTCTGAATCCCGAGAAGAGTCTATGTATCCACGTTTCTCACAATCGCGTACACAGACAAGTGTTCAGCTATGAACAAAGACTGCATGAGCAGCTGAACCTTAAGTAAAACACAACCTCCATCTTCAGTCCTTTGATTTATGCTATGCTGATACAGACCTACTTTGAATTAAAATCAATATATTTAAAAATGTAACTTCAATATAAAAAAATAAGAGATAATTTTCTTACAGAAAATAGAAAAAGGGAAGCTCAGGATGAATACATTTCACTGAAAACACTAGTGTTTTTACTGAATAAAATTAATATTAAACTGGATTTTGAGCAAATATTTTCAGCAGTTTGCTGTAACCTTTCTTGCACTTCATTTCTGTGCAATTTGTTTCAAGGACACATGGTTTACATACGTGAGTTAGGCACTTTATTAATAGCATGCCAAAATATGTAGATGTATAACAGATTAGCAGCCTGTCAAAATCTCAGAAATATTACCCTTGTTACTTTTTCATAAATTGCAAACTGCTAGATGTTTTACTGCTTCTCAGCATTACATTCCTGCTTTAGTTGTTTAAGTAAAATGTCCATTAACCATTTAAAACTATTTTATTAAAACTGTACGATAAGGAATACTGCATGATTTGGAGAAATGTTAGATATTCAGGAGTGGAACAGTCTCAGCAATGCACACACAGACACACAGAGACATACACACAAATGCATATGTGCACACACAGACACACACACACACACACACACACGTAATTCTCTATCCCACATCTTCTATACCTAGATGGTGGTCTGACTGCAATTTTCCTGAGCACAGTATTCCGTTAACATCAGTTTGGCACATAACTAGCATGACACCTGTCCACTGCTGAACAAGATAACACTCATGCTATGTAATCACACAAGCAGTATTCAGTCCAACTAATACTGATAATGCAATACAGAATCCAGCAAGAATCACTTTCTGAAAAACCCAAAAACACAATCCCACACATAATCAACACTAGAAAACCGAAAACATGTTAAGCAGGGACATCACCACCAAATAAACCCGAAAAACACAGCAAACCTTCAAGAAACCACACAAAAAGACCGACATAAAGTATATTAACAAGTGCAAGTGCCACAGACAGACAAACAAACCACTGGAACTGACACAATGCCTTCTAATCACAATTAGTGTCACTACTGCAAGCCATGGCCAGTACTATTCAACCTGCATATCAATCCTTAACAGATAAAATAATATATATCTAAGATTCACTTGACTTGACAAACACTAAGTGTGAGAGTTTTGCTTCCGCACCCCAAATTATACAAACATCATTGAAGGTTGCAATAACGCCATAAAAGGGGAAAGACAACACATCATTCCATTCTGTAAAGTTATAAAGCTTAATCAAGCTCTAATCTGGCCATCTGTATGACTGAGTTTAAAAATGGCTTATACATGCATGCTACTTTCATTAATTATTAATCAAGTATCTGCATTGTGAGCCTTTGAGACACTTTCTTAAAACAAATACCTTTAGTAATAGTGGCTGCACTGGCTGGTAAAACTGCCTGGTAACAAGTTCTAAAGAGAACAGAAGTAAAGTTACTTTTGTCTGATCCGATGGTCCCCGAACTCCACAACCGTCTAAACGCACTGTCTGCTACTAACTGTTTCGTGCTCTCTTTTTCCTAGCATGCAAAGCCCGGGAAGAGAGCCGAGAACCAATCAGCAGCATCAAGCCCATCCGTGTCACTTACGTGACTGTGGACGTGGCAGTCTGATTCCCTTCCACATTAGCGGTTACAAAACCACAAAGACTTCTGGCCATGACACTCCTCCACTTCTCTCCTTAATCAAGACTGCTTTTACAGCAGTCTGGATCTACAGAAACTATATATTTTTTTTAAAAACCCGGAACCTGCTGAGCATGCGTGGTGTGAATTCTGGGACTCTCAGCTAAGCAGAAGCCAGCCAGTACAACAGTCTTAGTACGTACTACAAAAGTAAATATTTTATGTTTTAAAATGTTCTTTTTTCTTCTTCTTTCCACAGCAGGGGGGCTGCAGTCCTGCAGTCCGATAGCACAAGCTGCCCCTGTCTAACTCCAAATGTTTTTTTAAGTCCTCTGAGGAAAAGGTGAACTGTCCTGTTTCTGAGGGCTGCAAATTCCCATCACTAGACTGGTTATTCTCCAGGTTGCTGGTCTGAGCTGTGACTAATGACAAAATGATTTCCTCTTTAGTCAGGCTGGCATACACCAGTCCTTTGACTTCACACACCTTGGCCAACTGGTTCTTGTCAGCTTGCCATAATCCTCTGCTGACATTTTTGCCTGCTATCCCTGACTAAACTAAACTAACAAAAAAAAAAGAATAAAACTGCTGTGATATGAAACTTTGAATGTCTACCTTGTGGTTGCTGAGAGAATGCACACCTTTAGTGACAACTGCTTACAGGCTGCAGAAATTCTATAACCACACCACTGCTCACTAATATTCGATGACCCCTCTCTGGGCCAGTAATCAAGGTGCCTGAATCCTCACCACTGACACTGGAGAAGGACATTCACTTGGAATACAAATGGACACACAGTGTATTTCCAGATGCAGCTCTCTGCACCAAGTACAATTTCCCTTAAGCGTACACAGGAAATGCAGTCAGCCCAGGGTCTGGGTTTCTTTATATCTGTCTCCCTCTAGGACCCCATAAGGTTCACCACTAGCACAGCTACAGGGTTAAGTCCTCAGCACAGTGTCCAAGCCAAGTCTTCCATCACTCTCGCTGTGAAACCAGTGCTTCATGTCCCTGCTCTAAGTAGCTGACACACACACACACACACACACACACACACACACACACACACACACACACACACACACACACAGGAAAGATTGGCACAGATTTACCAGCTGTGCCCCCTTCTGCCCAGAATATAAGGCCGTTATCACTCCCACCAGACACTACACAATCAGCTACTCTAAGGCCCTTAACAAAGGGTGTCCAATTATATGATATAATATTAATACTAATACAAATGGCAGTAGTCGACCAAGACGGCTAGGCCTTCTGGAGTGGCCCACACAGTGTCACCAAATAAATATAAGCATTCTCAAAGGTTAAATACTTTCTAAAAATGCCAGCTACAATAACATTTTTAAATATATTTAATAATAAATAATAAAAGAACATGAAAATACTGAATATATACTTACAGTAAACCACAGAGTTCAAATTACAGGAAATATTGAAAATAATATTGATGTTCAGACTCAGACAAATAAAAAAAAAACCAATATGTAAACTAAGAAATACAAAATGAAGACCTCTAGAGACAGCAAACACGGCCTAAAATGTCAACCTCAAAAAGAAAACAAAAATTACTCCAACATAAAACAAAACATGTAAGTGCTTTCGCGTTCACATTAACACTTCATCAGACATTAAAAACAATAAGGCTAAGCAAAGTTTTTAAAGACTCCATAGTCAATCAACTTATGTTGCATTCAGCACAGGATGTTGTCAGAAAAAATGTAACAAGCGTCACAATGTCAAAAAATGAATAAGTAAAGAGATCAGCCATCACTGAATAAAATTCTCATTACATAAAATATTACTGTGCCTAAACCTGTGAGTATAACAATACGTAAACATTTATTTTGTTAAAAAATTTTGTTTCATGTAATTAATTGCTGTCTATTTTAGACCGAGCCAACATTTAATACCTCTTGCTTAATCAGTAATCATACATTCATTCTTACTGTAAGAAAATGGTCTACAAATGATATGTCTCACTCATACTACTTTATAAAATCTAAACTTCCTATCCAAGAATGTTTCACAGTTCATAAAATCTTTTATGCTATGATGTTATGCATGACTGCCATTTGCTCTGTAGAAAGCATCAGAATGATGCAAGTTTTCAACAGTAATAGAAGCAGTCTTCTTTTTTTCATGTTTTGTGTTTGATCTCTGAATACTAGCCATGTGGAATGTTTTTCTGACCTGCTGTAAAAAACATGTGTGACACAGGCAATAGATTTATTTTATACAATGAAGACCAAAACTTACTGTCACAATAGGGGCTATACAGTATGGCAACCTGTTATAGTTATACATACTAATTCTGAGCTCGCTTTACTATGTAGCATGGGGAATATGTCAATAGAATGCTAAGATTTAGTATGAATTCACTACACTGTACTCTTCTGATTGTACTGCTAGCAGTAACTTTGTGCAGAATAAATATAGGAAAGAAGGAGCTGCACAATTAAGATAAGCTTTAAGTACTGACACTCTTGCCTAACCACCACAAGAACCACACATAAAAATGTAATAACCTTATTGTTTCCCAGTGATTGGACACTGAAAGTTTTGACAGGAACTGAATATTGTTAACTGTGCTCACCAGAGGGAATGAAAACAGGGCTGCATAAAGTAAACTGAAACTAGGAGTAGGGTTCCCGATTACATGGTAAGTGAGGGGGTGAAAAAACGGGAGGTATCAGGACAATTTAAGACTGTGCCTTTAAGGTTCCTATTTTTTCAGATGATTATTTTAGCTATAAATTAAAGATTTTTAGATTTACATACTACAGAGTTATTGGGGAAATCTTTGTTACTATTGTTTATGAAGTAGTGACTTGATTTCATTGCAACTTGGAAAAAAGGACAAGACAGTAAACTAACTATGTACTGTGCCATAATGTCATATTACGTTTTATTGTGGCTAAGCTATGACACATACATCATTGTGAATTATATTTAGTTGTTAAAGATTTGTTTTACAAATTTGTATTCATTATTTACTCTAGGAATTATAAATATCAGGATAATTACAAATATCATAGGATAATTACTGATTTAGGATTTCAAAATGTATTTAGGTCCTCACAGGGTACTGACAACACTCATGCTTTCCATTATCAAAAATGTATTTTGTACAGTAGGCTCCACTACAGAAAATACAATCCATGTGTTTGAACTTATTATATGCACTTAAAAGGGTCCCTATTATATCATCGAGAACAGTTCATTGAACAACATTTCAAACGGCATTTTGTCGAACATGTCATTTGTCAAACTGTTCTTACTGAGATCGTATTACGATATGGATCGGGAAATTTGCCCTTTCCCCACTGTAGTGAAATGGCATTTCCAATAAAATGCTGTTCGTTGAAGTGATGGTTCAATGATATAATACAGACCCGTTTAAAAATATGTCTTAACATGTCTGCAGTTTGTATGTAAATTTCTGGCTTTAATGTTATTATTCTTACTGCCACTGAAGATAATTTTTTGTTAATGAAGAAAATGCAAACTAATATCTTTAGTTCTCTAAGGAAAAATAACCAAATCACAAAATCCAGTAGACACTGCAATGAAATCACACCCCAGGCTGACACATTTTTACATTTTTTTCAGTATGAAAGGATAAATCATTATCCCTTCAAGCCAAACCCAAAGGTACTGAAACAGCATTAATGTAAGTAACCGTCTAAGGATAAAAATATTTTGGCTGTCATACTGGCAGTGATTGTCTCAAAAAAAAAAGTCATACGCAGGGATTCAGTAAACTCCATGTAGGCTTTGCACGAAGCCTACATGGAGTTTACATGTGTGCGCAGTGATGCATGGTGAGCAACAGCGCTCACTGCATATTCATGCAGCGCACTGTGTTTAAATGCAAATAAGCAAGGTTTTGTAGCTGGCAACAGTGCTGTCGGCCAGGAAACCATGTAAGCGAACATGCATAGCAACCCTGTTTAAGTCAGAGCACAGAAGGTCTGCGGTTTTTCACAGAATGCCACAATAATCACCAGAGCTTAACAGATAAGAGTTTTTATATCTGTTAATCTCTTAGTGCAAGACTTCTGGACAAAGGCCAACGTAATGGGAGGACAATGACCCAGAAATAGAGAGAGAGAGAGTTGGCATATTTGCTCTTTAGAAATCTGCTAGAGTAGCAAGGGGTTAGTGTGAAGATGCATTTTTTGTATGATTTGAAGTCTGAAACTCAAATATATTTAATTACTGAATCATATCAGTCCTGAGATCATCCCAGTGATATGGCAGAAAACCACAACTTTGATAATGAAAAGATATACAAGGCAAAAACTGAACATTCTGTTAAAATCTGGATAGTTGACAGGTATGATAGTTAAGTATATGGTCCAAACACAGCACAAGACAGTGTACACAGTGCAGAGTATTGTGAAATATCATTCCTGGGATTCTGTACTGAAGTTGTGTAAATGATCTGTAATGGTACATGGACCAAAACATAAATGGAAGGCCCAAGGAAACAAACTGCTGCAGGTAAAATCCAAAATAACTTTAATCTACAAACTTTTTGAAATAAAAACTTGTTTAAAACTATGAGAGTTAAGCACTTCCGTTCACAAAAATACATGAACTTCATCAGATAAACATTGCTGGAAGTACACACACCATTTGTAACTTTTGTGTTCAATCACATGATTGCCAAGCCCCCAGGAAATGAAGTGTCATCTTAAAGGAGCCACCACGACAGAGTGTAGCAGTAAGTTTGTAAACAAGGAAAAAAATATAAAAAAAAATAAAACACACACACATATATATATATATATATATATATATATATATATATATATATATATATATATATATATGGGTTCCATACACTAGATCGAAGTTTCATTCATTCGAAATAGTGCATGGAATGCTCATTGCAGTGAAAGTGCACTTAATCGAAAGTGCACTTAGGCGAACTTCAGTACAATGAACGGGTGTTGTACTGAACTTCCTTGCAGTACTCATGGACCTTAGGGTTAGGGCACGGGTCATAGTAAGGGGATAGCCCATAGGTCTGTGACAACTGCAGCGCAGTGAAAGACACAGCAATGTCCTCCACTATGGTGCGATATTAGGGCATGGGTTAGGGTAAGGGGATAGCTTTATTAACTATCCCCTTACCCTAACTGGTGCCCTAACCCTAAGGTCCGTGACTATTGCACCATAGTGGAGGACATAGCTAGTTGTTTATGTCCTCCACTGTGCTGCGGTGTTTTCGATGAAGTGCACTTGCAAAAGTTCACTTTTGTTAAAGTGAACTTTCGCAGAAGTGAGGCTTCCTATTACAAGTTCGAAGTAGTGAACTTTCGTTGTTGTAATAGGAATCCATACATATATATATATATAATATATATATATATATATATATATATATATATATATATATATATATATATATATATATATATATATATATATATATATATATATATATATATATATATATATATACATATATATATATATATATATATATATATATATATATAAGTATAAAATGTATTCCCTATAAAATCAGAAAAATGAAGACAAAAGTATGCAAACATATGCAAAATACAAATCCTGTATTTAGGGCTCATCTTTCCAGTGCTTTTAACTCGAACAAACACCTTTGTTGTGCAACATGTTTTTAAAACGTGGCTATCCCACAAAATTTGTAGATAACTTGATGCTAGAGGTTATCAATAAACGTGAGTCTCATCATTTTGTGCCAATTTTGGGAGGCCCTTGTGTGACCAACAACAGAAGTCAAGAATTCCTAGATGGTGGGGATACTACATCAATGCCACCAATGGCTGAGACCACAAACACAAACAAAGACTTTCAGGAATTCTTTTATTATAACCTATCTGACTGAAGGTCTCTCCTTTAAATCAATTCTGGAAAATAATTGGTGTCTTCTCCTCTAAGCCAATACCATTTGTGATTATGGGGGGCCGGGTCCACGACTGGTATTCAAAAAGGGCAGGAATTTGAAAACAATATTAAAACACAGTTGGTCCAAACACCAACATAAGCAAAATTCTGAATTTATGGTGATGAAAAAGTGTGATTGTTGCCCCTACTGCCCCAATATTCTGGTGTGCCATAAAATTGTTTTGAACAACCAGGTGGTTGCTATAAGAAACAGATTCAATTCTTGTACAACAAAGGTGGTATATTGTGCACTGTGTATGCTTTGCCTGTTTTTATGGGTCCCCTTCAAAACATCTAAAACCCATAACATCTAATTTCATAATATTGAGACCAGAACATCTAAAACCCAAAACATCTAAAACCCATAACATTGAATTTCATAACATCTAACAGTACAAATCACATGAAAATAACATCCCCTCCACATATAATGACATATAATGACACCATACTACCAAACACACTTTTTACTATGTTTCTGCAGGGGGGGCTTGATACAGTGGGGTTAGGAAATTAAGTTTTTTAATTTATGGGGGGTGGAGGGGGGGCTTGCCCCACTGCAGAAACATAGTAAAAAGTGCGTTTGGTGTCATTATATGTGGAGGGAATGTTATTTTCTTGTGATTTGTAGTGTTAGATGTTATGAAATTCGATATTATGGGTTTTAGATGTTCTGGTCTCAATGTTAAGAAAAAAGAAGTTATGTACTCACCATAACATTCCATCGGAGTAGTTATTTTCTGCAACCTGTGGGTATTCGGATCCATATCAGATCCGAGCCGGCAACATTTTTCAAGCATCTGCTCCAAGCTCCTCCCCTCACCCATAATCCCTCACATCTCCTACCTTCCCTCAGATCGAGTTTGCCACTATACAAACTATTAGCAACTCAATAAGTATTAACCTAGAACAGGTTCAGGGGAAGGAGGGTGGGACGGTTGCAAAAAATGAAGTATAACTACTCAGATAGAATGTTATGGTGAGTACATAACTTTTTTATCTGAAGTAGTTAACTTCATTTATCTACAACCTGTGGAACAGAGTCCCCAGCTACCAAAACTACTGGGAGGCCCTCATGGAAGGATTTTCCTGAGCACAGCAGAGCCAAAAGATGCTCTCCCTCTAGAGATCAAATCCAACTTATAATGAGAAATAAATGTATGTGACCTTGCCCAGGTCGCTGCTGCACAGATATCATCCAGTGAAACCCTAGACAAAAAGGCAGCAGAAGTTGCCATTGATCTGATAGAATGAGCTTTAATAGGACCAGGTGGGGACAGACCTTTATCCTTATAGACTTGCAGTATACATTGTGTAAACCATCTAGCTAAGGAGACCTTGGAAATGGCCTTGTCCAAAAAGGGTCTGGAAAAGGACACGAATAATTGGTCAGACTTACAAAATTGTTTAGTCCTGTGTAAATAAAAACAAAGCCGTCTATGAACATCTAGCAAATGCAGCTTATATTCACCCTTGTTCTGAAAATTTGGAAAGAACACAGGGAGATTAGTCATCTGGTTAATATTTGATTCAGAAGCAACTTTCGGTAAGAAAGAAGGGTTCATGCGGAGTGAAACCCTGTCTTTATGAAAGATCAAGTAAGGGGGCATGGCAGACAAAGCTTGGATCTCAGAAACCCTTCTGGCTGAAATAATAGTCACTACAAAAGCTGCCTTCCTGGACAGGAATTTCAAATCTGCTGATGTTGCTGGTTCGAATGGGGGAGCCATCAACACCTGCAGAACTAGGGTAAGGTCCCAAGGAGGGACGGAATCCTTAACCGGAGGACGTAAAAGAAAAGTACCTTTCAGAAAAGCTTTGCACAATCTCAAAGAGGCCAGAGCATTCAGATTTTCGCCGACATGAAAATTAGATATGGCTTCCAGTTGTACTTTCACCGTAGAGGAACTAGCCCCTTGTTGGAAAATATATGACAAAAACTCCAACACTGCAGGAACCGGGGTGTAAAGGGATCTAGGTTCCCCTGAGAAGCCCAACTAGAGAAGCATTTCCATTTGCTGCGATAAACCTTCCTAGTGGAAGCTTTGTGGGAAGCCACCAAAATATTCTTTACTGAAGATGATAGACCGGGAGTCCTAGCAATCAAGGGAACTGGAGCAACCAAGCCGTCAGCTTCAGGCTGCCCAGATCGGGCGGACTGATGCCTGAGGGATGACAGATGAGATCCGGGCAGGGATCCAGTATCCGCGGAGGAGTTAGAATATGAGACCAGAGGAAGGGGAACTACATCTGACGAGGCCAGAATGGGGCAATGAGGATTCACTTTGCACCCCAGTTGGCAAGCTTTCTGAAGAAACTTCGGAATGAGAGGTAACTGGGGATAAGCATACAGTAACCCGGGAGGTCAAGCATGGACGACAGCGTCTCTGGGGGAGTCCCCTGGTGAGGGGATCAGAGCGAAGAACTCACTGCACTTCATGTTGGAAGAAGATGCGAAGGGAACGCATCAAGGCTGACCCCATGCAAGGAAGATCTCCTCCGCTACTGACTGTTTCAGAGACCACTCGTAAGGCACTAGAATAGCCTGACACAGTCTGTCCGCTTAAATGTTGGAGCATCCCGGGATGTTCGTTGCAATCAGAAACTGACTGGTGGAAATCGCCCACTCCCGCACTCTCATGGCCTTGTGACAAAGAGGGTAAGATCTGGTTCCTCCTTGTTTGTTGATGTACCAGGCAACAGACATGTTTGCCTGACTGAACTGCAATCATCCCTGGGGGAAGAACAGCACGAAAGGCTTACAATGTTAAAAGCACTGCCCTCATCTCCAGAACACTGATATGCAATCTGGTCTCGGTCTGAGACCACGTGCCTTGGACCGTCCTCCCCAAATAGTGCCCCCCCACCCAAGCTGGGAGGCGTCTATGGTCACTGTGGCTTGGGCTGTGGGAGTTATGAAGGGACAACCTGCCAAGATTTCCAGCGATTGGAGCCACCAGAAAAGAGGAAATCTTGCAGGCTCTGCTGATTCGTATTGGATAGTCCATAGGGAGATCTAACCAAGAGCACTGAACGGCCAGGGTCCAGTGAAGCACTCGCATGTGAAAGCACGCACAGGGAAGAATTGAGATTGCTGCGGCCATGGAGCCTAGGGCTCGGAGAACATTGCTCGCCGTTGGCGTCCTGGGGCCGAGGATCACTGACACATGAACCCGCAGGTTCTGGACCCTGTCCAGAGTGAGAAAAACTTGCAAAAGTAGAGTGTCCAGCCATGCCCCTATAAATTCCAAAGTCTGTGTTGGGTTCAAGCGGGACTTGGAGATGTTGATGGTAATCCCTAGGTTGTCTGCAAGATGCAGGAAGGAATCTCTGGCCATGCAAAGTAGACGCTTGGTGGCAGCAGCGAGGAGCCAATCGTCAAGGTAAGGAAACACCTGAATTCCCTGAAGCCTCAGGTGAGTCGCTACGACTGCCATAACCTTGGTAAACACCCTGGGGGCTGTGGTGAGACCGAAGGGTAGGGCTCTGAACAGGAAATGATTGGCCCCCAGCCGGAAGTGAAGGAATCTCCTGGAGCATCTGCAAATTTTGATATGGTGGTAAGCGTCCTGGAGGTCTATCAAGCACAATCAGTTGCATTCTCGGAGGTAAGTTAGAACGGACTGCAAGGTGACCATCCGGAATTTTTGATTGGCTACAGTCAGGTTCAGGGTTGATAGGTCCAATATGGGCCTGAAGTCCCCAGTCTTTTTTGGCATTAAAAAGAACCTGGAGTAAACACTTAATCAAGACTTATCTGTGGGGACTGGTTCGATGGCCCGATTGCGAAGAAGCTGTGAAATTTCTTGCGCTGCCCCTTCCCTTTGAGTGGGTGGAACATCCAGGAGGCGCTTTGGTTGGATGGGTGGGGCAACGAACGGGCTGCAGTAGCATCTGGATATTATTTGGAGCACCCAATGGTCCGTTGTAATGGACTCCCAAGCCGTTAGGTGCAATGACAATCTTCCCCCGACTGTCTCCAGAGTAGAACAGTCGGACAATCCATCAGGGTTGCTGCGCGGGTCTAGCTGAGAAGGTCTCCCTAGACCCAAAGTTCCTCAGACCCCCTCTGCCTCTGGGGTGGTGTCTGTCTTGTCCCCCTCTGCCTCTAGGGGATGAGTTGTCCTGAGAGTAGCAGGAAAACTGAGATTTTCGGAACCACATCTTCTTTTGCCCTCTCTTGATTCCTAGAAGAGGATCTTTGAGGGCTAGAGAAGCAGACTCCAACAGCAGACAGAGCCTTCCCATCCTTCTGAAGGGGTCTGCGAATTGACAAAGTCTGAGCCAAGCGTGCCACCTCATAGCTACGCCAGTCCCAGCCACCCTAGCCGCTCCTTCTGTGGCACGGGAAAGACGACGCATGGATGTGTTCGAAACAGATTTCAGAGTCAACATTTTTGCCAAGAACAGATGCTTGTCCTCTGACAACAAAGACTCTGGGGGCAACACAGCGAATTCTGTGACTAGGTCTCGCTGAAGTCGAATGACGTGTACCAAATATTTCAGCGCTCATATAGAAAACGTCGCTGAAGAAAAGACTTGCTTCCCGAACTGATCCACTGCCCTAGACTCCTTGTCCGGTGGGTGAACCGCAGAACTTTCCTGTCCCAGTTCTCTCTTAGTGGCAGCTGCAACCACCATAGCATCCATCGGGGATCCCTTGTACCAGGCCTGTCTGTGGGAGGAGAAAGGATCCTGTCTGGGCATTTGGGTATTGGCTCTACGGTGTCAGGCTCCTTCCATGCCTGTGTGGTAATGAGATCTACTAATGGATCTGCAGGAGTGGACACCCAGGATGTAGATGGGCCCATGCCAAAGGCCTCCAGGAATACTGACTCATCCGTAGAGGGTTTTGGGGCTGACCAACTTCCTCTCTGGCAGAGGATTTCCATGATGTCTTCAAAGGAGACACCACTTTTACACGAGTGCTTATGGGGATCCTCCTCAGTGGGGCTTTCTGAAGAGGGCTCGTAAGTCACTGGGGTTCCACGACAGGATCTACTTGGGGGTCCTCTAGCAGGAGCTGTCCCTGGGACAAGCTGATGGGAGTCGTGATCAAATCCACGGAAGCCTGGGTGGAGTCCAAGGCAATGGGCTGTGGTCTCAATTCTTGGGGGGCAGCCCTCTCCACCACGCCAAAGGCCGAGGGAGAGTGCACCTCCTTAGCAACCAACAAGAAGAAGCTCTCCCTGGCTCTGTCATGAGGATCGGCACCAAGGACAAGGTAGCCAGGGTTCCGAAGGAACGTCTCGAATCTGACAAAGTCAGAGCCGAAGACAACTCCGTTCCCTTGTATCCGGCTCTCTGTTCTCGGCCCTGAGTGTTGCTTGGATCCGAACAAGTCTGATCTGAGGAACTCAAGGTAATCACCAGCGTCGAGGTTGGAGGAATCATTGGCGCCGAAGCCCCAGCTCCTCAGATCCATAAACCCCAAAATGGCAAGTTGGATCAGGGAAGGAAATATCGGATGGAAGAAGGGCATAGAGGCCCCTGTCTAGCAGGAGAGGGGCGTGGCAAGACTCCCATTTGGATTTGGGTCCTCATGAACCTCCGCATCATCCTGTCCATGTCAAGCTCCGACAGACTCAGAGTCAACCACGAGGAGGTGACCGACTTGGATCTGGCTGGTCTGTGAGATGACCTTGAAGAAGGCCTCTGGTCCATGGGCTCAGTCGGCTCCAGGAAGAACCTCGGGGA
The DNA here is from genome assembly GCF_019279795.1 of Protopterus annectens. Classification (NCBI taxonomy): domain Eukaryota; kingdom Metazoa; phylum Chordata; order Ceratodontiformes; family Protopteridae; genus Protopterus; species Protopterus annectens. Next base: position 751,726,857 of record NC_056735.1, on the reverse strand, counting down.
ATGGAGCCGAGGAGAGGGGGTCCTGACAACTTTAGTAAGCGGGCTGGGAAATGGCTCCCACTCTGGAGCTTGTTTTCGGTGCCTTTACCCTCTTTTATCCTCGTCTCTCATATCGTTGTCCTTGTCCTTTGATTTTTGTCCCTGTCTCAGAAGGCTTCAAGGGAGGTTGAGTCCCAGCCTGAAGGAGGGGTTGGTCGGCTACTGGAGCCGATGTCAAGTTCGTCGAGTCCAATGCAGAAACTGGTAGCAGGCCCTTATCTTCCAGCTTTGCCTTTCTTTCTTTCAACACCCTAGGGTTGAACCCTGCACACACACTACATGGCAAAGATAGGTGGGGAACACCCAAGCAAATAACACACAGAGTGTGGCCATCAGCCGGTGAAAGCTTGTGGCCACACTCTGTGCATTTTTTAAAAGTTGGTTTTGGCTGCTCTGCCATCACCACACACCACTCAGCCAAAACTAAACTAACAAACACACACACCAAGGATGGATAGGCCTACACTACCTCACAAACCTAACTTTTTAAACTACTTTTTTTTTTTGACAGAAAAGTGACGAACAACAAAGGGGAGGAAAGGGATTGTCAAAAACAACTACACTCACACACTAAATATATATCAAAAGTACCACTTACTACACCCAACTTGGAGCTATAAAGACCATGATGTGTACTCATGACGCGGCAAATGAGATCTGAGGAAAGGTAGGAGATGTGAGGGATTATGGGTAATGGTAGGAGCTTGAAGCAGATGCTTGAAAAATGTTGCCGTCTCTGATCCGATATGGATCTGAATACCCACAGGTTGCAGATAAATGAAGTTAACTACTTCAGATTTAGATGTTATGGGTTTTAGATGTTTCAAAGTAGACCCGTTTTTACATAGGAAAAATGGAGAGAAGACTGTGGGACAGAATATATGAACATTTGCATGAAATCAGAATGAAAAAAGTTACTAATGCCCTCTATAAACACATAAAATGTTACCCATACCACATGTTCAAATTTTGTATTTTGGAACAAATGCCTTCCAATAGTAATGAAAGTCCATGGACGTTATTACTGGAAAAATGTGAATTATATTGCCAGCTGCGTTTGAATGCAATAATTAGCCGTGACTCAATGAATATGTTTTAATAGCATGTTTGCTCAAGTTAAAAGCACTGGAAAGATGACCCCTAAATACAGGGTTTATATTTTACATATTTTTACATACTTTTGTCTTCATTTTTCTGATTTTATACTATTTTATATATATATGTATATATATCTATATATATATATATATATATATATATATATCTCTATATATATATTTTTCCCCTTCACAAGATCGAATGGATGGAAACTCGAAATTCATAATCTTGAGACCAGAATCTCGAACTTCCATTCACTCGAAATTGTGAATGGGAGCCTTAGGTTTAAAAAAATAAAAAGTTAACTTACCTTATTGCAGGGGGCCAGGTCCCCTGTACCCTAGCAGTTTAAATGTGAATGTTCTGTGACCGCACCATAGCGAAAGAATGGAAAATCTTTCATTTTGCGCTTACGCGTATAGCGTGGAATGGGAGATTTCCTTTTCCTTCACTATAGTGCAATCTCGGAGTAGGTATATTTAAGTGGGGGGTGCAGGGGGGCAAAGCCCCCCTGTGAAAATATTTGAAAGGTGTTAATTTTTTTTTGTTCCTTTCATATGTTCGAGTTTCTCTAAATTCGAGATTCTGGTTTCGAGTTTATGACTTTCGAGTTTAGAGAAATTCGATCATATGAAGGGGAACCATATATATATATATATATTTATTTATTTATATACGGGTCTACTTCATTTGATCTAAAGACCATTTGACCTAAACCCATTTGATCGAAATTTCATTTGATCGAAAACCAGTATTCAAGGCATAAAAATGAGATTTGTCCCCCTCCCCAATGTTGTGCGAGCCTGAAGTTGGTATATATAGTTGAAAGAAGAAAATAAAACAAAAATTACGTCCCCCAACTATATATACCAACTCCAGGGTCGCACAACATTGGGGAGGGGGACAAATCCCTGTTATTTGCCTTGAATACTGGTTTTCAATCAAATGAAATTTTGATCAAATGGTCTTTCCATCAAATGAAGTAGACCATATATATATATATATATATATATATATATATATATATATATATATATACATATATATATATTTTTTTCCATACATTTTTCCTTATTTACAAATTTTGTCAATTGAATTGACTCAGTGCTACACACTGTGAATTTCTTTGTGGTGGCTCCTTTAAAATGATGCTTCATTTCCTGGGGGCTTGGCAGTCATATGATTGAACACAAAAGTTACAAATTGCATGTGTATTTCCAGCAATGTTTATCTGATGCTCATTTATTTTTGTGAATGGAAGCACTTATCTCTCATAGTTTTAAACAAGTTTTTAATGTCAAAAAGTTTCTAGATTAAAGTTCTTTTGAATTTTGCCTGCACCAGTTTGTTTCCTTGGGCCTTCCATTTCTGCTTTAATGTGAGTTTCTTCAGTTTGTTTTTTGGCATGGTACATGGACTGATATGTAAAAAAAACACTCAGGGCAAGTGTGTGTATTGAATAAGGACACACAGATGAATTGTAGGAATGAACACAGAGAAAAAGGACTGCTGAAACAACCTACTGCACAGCAGATGAGGGCATGTTAATGTAAGACAGTTGTAGCAGCAACACCAATCACATATTAATATGGTACAGTAGGGACTGCACAGTGAAAATGTGTATTATGTGACTGTCACACACGGTGACGTAAGAATGGGGAAGATGTCTGTGAGAGATAAACATGAACAATGCAGAGGACATCTATCAGGGATGTTACATACAATTGGGGTAGGGTGCACATTGTGAGGCTGTGCAAACTGATTTGCCTGAATATGAATGTAATCTCAGCAGAGGTCTCCAGCAAGTGGGACACAGGTAAAGGCAAATGGACAACATTAAAAGAAGCAAGCACAATCATGGACAATATCATAATAATACCACCAGTAATCCCATGTCTCTGACATAACGTGTGATTTAAAGTGATCAGAGATGATTCTGCACAAACACACGTACAACTATTATGACATGTCCACATTCTATGAGGGTAATCACGCATACTGTCCTTCTATCGTAACATCTGCTGGAGGTTTTAGGAGGCACTCTGCTACACCTATATGTGACATTATGATCTATACAGGCTAGTTGACTGCTGTGCATGGCATACATACATGGCACAATCCACACTGTCAGGAATGTTACCTATGCCATTAATGATGTCAAATAGCTATGTATGCACTGTGTGCTTCATCGGAACATGTAGCACACACGTATCTGGTGTAACAACTAGATGGGGGTTCTGCACCATCAGGCAGTAATGTTTATGGCACAAAAAGAATACCTAGGTATGGCCAATAAGATGTGTGACAGTTCACTGTGACAAAGGTGGTACACATCAGTTACACATCACTGGAAGATGTGTAGGGAAACCATAAAATCATAGGAAGATACTAGGCTAATGCTCTTAGGGCTGTTACAAGCCTAGCCAAGTTCCACCCTTATTTCCACGATCATTAGCAGTTGTCCCTGTCCAAGAGGGACACAGATGGAACCCCAGGGGTGAATTTACGGTTACACATCCAATCGTCCAGTACATGAAGAAGGGTGCCTTGTACTTAGTTATTGGTCTGATGAAGACTGTGAACTATGGAGGTATTATGGCCTCTGATATGGATGTCCTTCACATACTCAGTAGTGGTGTTACATATAAGCATTGTGACCACATACTACTTGATGTTCCACTTACCATCTACCCCAGGACACAGAAGACCACATACCTATTCATCTGATAATAGGGTGTGATGTTTACATTATATTTGGGTCATGTGCTTGTTTTCCTGCTGTAACACCCCCCCATGTTTTTATGTTATTGCAGGTGGTGCCATGGCTGTGGCAGCAATCTTTGATGTGTGTTGTTACTGTCTGTATTACAATAATATCAAAGCTGGAGTCACTAATTGCCCACAATCTGTAGTCCTTTAGACAACTGTTTGGACACAGGATGTGTCTGTCATCTGTGATGTTCATAACTTAAATAATGGATAGGAAAGAGCCTAGCAGACAGCCCTGATGGATAGTAGACAACCCTGATGTATGTACTCGATCACTGGAACTGAGATATAGGTCACTTCACACGTAAACATATTTAGAGCTCACGTATGTGATATAGTGGTCTACCCACTTGGTAATATAGGTGTATATGGCCACATCAGACAGTGTTGAGTGAATACCTCAGTGTGGATCTGTGTCAAATACCTTGGGCTTGTCAAGTTCAAAAGGATGATAGTGTTGTTATGCATGCCCTCAATGACCTCTTGAGGACATCTAACAAATGCAGCAGACATGATGTAGCATTAACAGCTCACACAGGTCTGTTGCACACAGCTAGGATATCAATAGCGTCCATTTAGAAAAGGTTCATGATGACATGTTAGTCTGCCTCACAGATGAGGAGAGTCAGGATGTGTCTGTACATGAATGTATTGGGTGCTCTCCCCCCTCCAACTCACTCAGATGGATCATGTTGATGTACACCCTTCTATAGGAACACAGTCTGTATGCAGGGTATGCCGAAGTGTGTATTCAACCATGTCATTAAGATGTATGTGATGTGTCATGTGATAGATAATCTGTCATGTTGTCCCAGCCCACTGATTCTCTGCGATATGCATGGATGAAGATAAGACAGTGCACACTGGCTAGCCTCAATTGGCCTAGGGTTTGAACACAATCTCCCACGTAGGTATCACTGAGAAACTCTCCCAGCTGGGGATTAAACCTTATGTCACTAGATGGGTAGCTAATTGGCTCACTGACAGAACACATACTGTGAAAGATGGTAAATCAACCTGTATCGCTAGAACTGTCACCATTGGTGTACTCCTGGGATCTGTACTTGGCCCTTTACTGTTTGGAATCTATTTCTCAACAGTTCAACTACAGTGTAGAGCCTTTAGCTTACCAAGTTTGCTAATTCTTGCATACTGAGTACAATCATTGAATCCACCTATGATGACAACATACTAGAGGAGGGACTAACATAAACAAATGACTGGTGACAAAGTCATATGATCTAAAGTAAATCCAAAAGTGTCTTTACTTTGGCCTTCTGCAAAATTGAATTCCTGCTAATTACAGCACTGACAACAGTCATGCTATGCTAAAATCCAGTGACCCAACCAGTAGGAACACAAGTACACAGTAATCCAAACTTCGACCACCAACTGTCCACAATGGTATTAAAAGTCTATGTCGTGCACATCATAAGTCATGCCATCGTATTCAGATCTCAGGATTATATTACAGCACTGTAGTTGAACCTCATCAAAACATTAATATAGAGCATAATGCTCTCTTTTGCATGTACCTCACCAGACACATGCAGCAGCTAGAGAGACCACAGAGGTTACTCACCAAGAAAATACAGTGCCTAAAAACCATGCCATGATGTATGTGGACAGACTGAAATCCATGTCACTGTTATCTGTATTGTAATAGGATGAGGTGACTTCTGCCTGGCCTACAGGTCAGTCTCTGACACTACCTAAGTGGGAAGAGTGCACATCCACAAATCAGATACAGCTGATATCAGCAGTGTTTGGTGGGGTGAATATGGCAATAATGGTGTCCCACATGCTGGTGTAAAAGGCTCGCTGTGATGTCAAGCAAGAGTGTGCACATGCACACACACACAAAATCCCAGTTGACTGCAGTGAGAATAGAATCCCTGCCCAAGTACACAGACTACAGAACCCATTACTTTACGCTAGCACGATGGCACAAGTCTGACTTGCAGTGTCTCAGACAACATTTTATAGCTGATGACATGAGCAAGGTCTGGTGAGGAGACTATGACAATAACAGTATCCCACATGCTGGTATAAAATGCTCTCTATAATGTCAAGCAAACACACACACACACACACACACACACACACACCAACTGACTGCAGTGAGAATAAAACCATTACCTATCTAAGTACACAGACTACAGAACTCAGTACTTTATGCTAGCACCATGGCACAGGTCTTACTTTTACAAAGATGCAGGACAACTTATACTGGATGACATCAGCAAGCCATGTTGGAGAGAAGACATTGAGATGCCTGCATGAAATGGATGTGTAGGCATGTGCAACTATCAAAATACACTGTCAATCCATGTGATCGGTGCAGTAACTGTAGGATACACACCTCTGCTCTTCTGGTAGACACAAACACACACACACACACACACACACACACACACACACACACACACACACACACACACAATTGACTGCAGTGGGAACAGAACCTATACCTAAGTACACAGACTACAGAACTCAGTACTATATGCTAGCACCATGGCACAAGTCTGAGTTTTACAAGGCTGCAGGGCAATTTATAGTGGATGACATCAGCACACCATATTGGAGATATGCTGGGAGGCCTGCATAGGTTCATAGCTTCAAAGGTTCATAGGAGGTTACTAGGCTAATGGCCCCAAGGCATTTACAAGCTTAGCCATGTAAAAACACAAGTAGCCTTATTCAGCATAGAAAGACTGTGATTGTCAGCAGATCGATTTTGGGCTCAGCACCGATTGCCGTTGTCCATGAGGGACACAGGTGCCAACCCCAGGGCTAAATGTACAATCACTCATCCAGTTGTCAAGGTTTCACTTGAATAACACTGCTTTACATGCAGTGGAAGCTTATTACAGAGGAGTGGCAATCACTTTGAGATATATCTGTCTCCCCAGTATGTTCTGTTTATGTCACAATCTAGGCTGAGATCCGTGGAGCAAGTTATTCTTGTCCTATTTTATTTGCAGATGTCCAGAATTTCGAGTAGGGCAGGGCATGAGACTGGTCTATAGGCCAGGCATAGGGCACTTCTCAGCAGCCTGCATGATACTGTGTACATTCACAGGTCTTTCAGTCTTTCCATGTATGTCATGTTTTAGAGACCTTGGATTGTCCCTGTCACAACCCCCTGTATTTTTTTTTCAGTTGCTGCAGGTGCCTGGTGAGGTACAGACAGAAAGGAGCATTGGACTCAATCAGTGGTTTGATATGGGTGGAGTACAATGGAGCTATGACCTCACAGGTCTTACATGTGTTGCCCTTATTTATGAGATGCACAATCTAGAATGTCTCTCACCACTATGGACATATAGTGATTGAAGTGTAGCTTGCTATCAACATGTGTTCCCAAGTCTCACAACACTGTGCTTGAGCTTACACGGGTGCTATGTACAGTGGATATAAAAAGTGTACACACCCCTGTTAAAATGCCAGGTTTTTGTGATATAAAAAATGGGACCACAATAGATCATTTCAAAACTTTTCCCACCTTTAATGTGACTTATAACCTGTACAATTCAATTGAAAAACAAACAAATCTGTTAAGGGAAAAAAAATAAAAAATAAAAAACGTACAATAAGCTGGTTGCATAAGTGTGCACACTCTTAAACTAATACTTTGTTGAAGCACCTTCGGATTTAATTACAACATTCAGTCTTGTTGGGTAGGAGTCCATCAGAATGGCACATCTTGACTTGGAAAAATCTGCCTACTCTTCCTTGCAAAAGCACTCCAAATTTGTCAGACTGCGAGGGCATCTCTTGCGCTCAGCCCTCTTCATGTCACCCCATAGATTTTCTATTGGATTTAGGTCTGGGATGTGGCTGGGCCATTCCAAAACTTTGATTTTCTTCTGGTGGAGCCATTCTTTTGTTGATTTGGATGTATGCTTGGGGTCATTCTCATGATGAAATGTGAAATTCCTCTTCATCTTCAGCTTTCTAGCAGATGCCTGAAGGTTTTGGGTGAAAAGTGACTGGTATTTGGAACTGTTCATAATTCCCTCCACCTTGACTAAAGCCCCAGTTCCAGCTAAAGAAAAGTAACACCAAAACATGATACTGCCACCACCATGGTTCACCATGAGATGGTGTTCTTTTGGTGATGCAAAGTGTTGTTCTTGTGCCAGATACACTTTTTGGAATTGTAGCCAAAAAGTTCAACCTTGGACTCATCAGACCATAACACATTTTCCCACATGCTTTTGGGAGACAATGTATTGTTCTGCAAATTTTAGCAAGGCCTGATGTTTTTCTGTGTAAGGAAAAGGCTTCTGTCTTGCAACCCTACCCCATAGCCCAGACATATGGAGAATACAGGAGATTGTTGTCAAAAGTAGTACACAGTACTTGTCAAAAAATCCTGTAGCTCCTTCAGTATTGCTGTAGGTCTCTTGGCAGCATCCCTGACCAGTTTTTGTCTAGTCTTTTCATCAGTTTTGGAGGGATGCCCAGTTCTTTGCAACAATACTGTTGTCCCATATTTTCTCCATTTTTTGATGACTGCCGTCACTGTGTTTCATGGTATATCCAATGATGTGGAAATTTTTTGCACCCTTCTCCTGACTGATACCTTCCGACAATGAGATCTCTTTGATGCATTGTAAGCTCTCTGTGAGCCACGGCTTTTGCTGTAGCAGGCAACTGAGCAAACACCAGGAAAATCCTACTAGGACAGATTAACTTTATTTGGGGTTAATCAAAGTCTCTTTAATTGATGGCAGGTGTGTACCCAAGAAGACTGAATGCTGTAATTAAATCAAAAGGTACTTCAACAAAGTATTAGTTTAAGAGTGTGGACACACAACAAAGTATTAGTTTAAGGGTGTGCACACTTATGCAACCAGCGTATTGTACGTTTTTTTTTTTTTATATATTTCTACCCCTAACAGATTTGTTTGTGTTTCAACTGAATTGTACAGGTTATAGGTCACATTAAAGGTGGGAAAAGTTTTGAAATGGTTTATTGATCACACCTTCTCTTTTACCAAGCACTGGATGATCAATAATCACTGATGTCTCAATGCAGCTAAATCCAAAATCATGCTATTCACCCCTTCCAAATGTACCAAAATTGACAAGAACGCTTTCCTCATAACTTGTCAAAATAACACTTCCATCGAAACTGTCCCCCATACAAAGATACTAGGAGTTATTACTGATGAGTAATTAAAATTTGATATTCTCCTACAAACTAACATTAAAAAACTTACCAAAAACTAGGTATGCTTTATCACCACAGTTATCTTACTACCTCAACCAAGCATACCCTCTCTATCAAAAACCAAATGAAGGTGTGTTGGTGCTCAACAGACCAAAACCACAGAAAAAATGCACCAAAAGGATCATGGAAAACTCTTTTAATAAATAAAAGCAAATAAAAGACCAGTATGCAGTCCAAATACACAGTGGTTCATGTTGACCGCTTTCAACAATGAATTGACTTCATCAGAACAAACTGAACCTCACAAATAAAACATTTAAATACTCTTTCTTAACAAGCAGTCAATCAGTATTCCTAAGGAATGCTCAGCTCACATCCACTTTTTAAAGAAACATAAGCCCATTCAACCATAATGAACAAACACTTAGTAAAATCAGTACACTGATTTAAAATTTTTTCTTGCGTAATATTAAACCCAAAAAAACTTTGTCTGTATCCAATAAACACTTTCCTTACTATTTCACCCTCTTTATACACGTAAGTAAAATATTAAAAATGTTCCATGTAAAATACATGATTATTTGTAAATTTAAATATATTATGTTATCTTATTAGCTTTTTCCTTGAGTGCTGAATAAATGCATAAATGGTCATTGAGACCTGGAGGGAAATTAGCAGCTAACCTAAGCTGCCACATGAGTTCTCTCTTGCTCAAGAGGTTCTTCCAGTCATGTCCCCCTCACATCAATGTTGACCATATCTATTATTCTAAATTTAAAACCTGTGTATCCCCCACAGTTTACGCTGTGTCTGTAAAGAGCATTAGTCACCTTTTTATTTTTCATTTCATAAAAATGTTCTTAAATTCTGCATTTTAAAGCCCTCTCGGTTTTTCCAATGTAAAACCCTGGGCAGGCGTTTCAAAGTGCAATATACACTATCCTGTTCGTGTAGCAATTGCCATTTCTAAAGTGCAGAACACTATTTAAACTGTTGTTCAATGTTAAGGAAGGAACCTGTAGTATGTATCCACATTGAGAACATCGGCCACATGGCTTAGTACTTTCCTCGATGTGACCCTGCCCCACTAAGTGATTTTCTAAGTTTACTTTGATATTTTTACCCACTTTTGTGGAAAATATGGGTTTTTCACCCACCTTCCTATATATTTCGCTATTCGTTTTAAATATTCCCCAATTTTCATATATAATATGTTTAATCCTATTAGAAAAGGGACTGTATTGAATAATGAATGCCTTACTATAGTTATTTGCCTGTATGCCAGAGATGGTATCAGTTCCAAGTTCTCTACAACCGTTGGCTGACCCTCCCCTAAAGTATTCTTCACTGGATCGTATTCTGATGTCACCACAACTCAAAAGGGGTTTGTATTTCTTTCCCCATTGATCAGAAATTTCTTTAATGATGGGTTCAATGAAATGGGGTGGATATTCTCTTTCGAGGAACATGTTCCTCACCAGCTCTAGCCCTACAATGCCTTCCCATTCTGAAGTCATCCTGGCTACTCTAATTGTCTGACCTTTCACTATGCTTTTTTCTGTTTTTGAGGATGATGATTGTGAAAATGCAAGTAGCTATTGCAAAAGGTAGGCTTGCGGTACACGTAAGATTTAAAGCCACCAGGAATTTTGGAGACCTTTTCATATAAATAACTAATTTCATGATCTTGGGTCTCATATGTAAATCTCAAAAAGTTTGTGCTGTTGTTAATGCATTCAATGAACTGTGGAATATCCTCCTGTTTCCCCTTCCATAAAATAAAAATATCATCCAGGAATCTCAAATATGTACTAATGTAATGTACCCATGGTGTCTGCTGTTGAAGAATGTTGCACTTCCTACCCTAGCAAAACTATGTTCGCATATAGGGGGCGCAAGCCGCCCTCATAGCGACTCCCCTAGTTTGCTGATAGTACTCCCCCTCAAAAAAACAAATAATTGTTGTCTAACACGTGTGCCATAATTTCACATACAAGTTGGAGTCGTCCAGGGACCACGTTGGAACATCTAGAAAGGGTACCTTCAAAAAGTTCTATCCCCTCTGTTCTAGGTATGCAAGTGAACAAATCTTGGACATCAATGGTCAAAAATATGACTTCTTCGGACCACAGTTCCTGTTTTAACTGGCCTAGAAAATCCCAAGAATCTTTTAAAATGTGGGATATCCCATCCAGAATATGTTGACAAGTCTTATCCACAAAAACTGCTAAATTGTGAGTTTTTGACCCACAAGCCGCTACAATGGGCCTAAAAGGGGGCAAACGATGCTCTTGTGAATTTTCGGTATACTGAAAAAAGCAGGAATTTTTGGGTGGGTATTGATCAAGAAGTTATATACTTCTATAGGAATTCTCTGTTCTAATAGATATTCCTCCAGGTAGCTGTCTATCCTCTGGTATGCAATATTTATTTGGTTTCTAGATACTGGGATATAACTCTGTTCATCAAATAGCATATCCTACATCTTGTTGATATAATCATCTGTATTGTACACCACAACTCTCCCTCCTTTATCCGAGGCCATAATTCTAAGTGTTTTATCACCCCTCAGTTCTTTCATCAACTTTCTCTCGAGTATTTAAATTAAAGAATTTTTTCTCCTCTGCCCATAATTTATAAACTTCCTCTTTTACCACTTTCTCGAAGATACTTATTAAAGGGTGTAAAGGGGGATTGTAAGTGCTGTTTTTCTTTAAACAGTCTTTTTTATATGCAGTAAGGCCTTCCTGAGTATCAGAGAATAGTACCTGAAAATTTAGTTTTCTAGTATATAAATGAATGCCCACCATCACTTCAGCCCCTTAGAAAAGAGAGTAAAAAAATTCCTCCTTAATATCTTTGTATGTATAATTGTAAATGTTGAAACTGTGAATGAAATGTGTGAACTACTTGGGAACCATCACTGTTCAATAAAGTGTTCTGCCCCTCCTCCAGTTTCCAAATCCCTTCCACTGATTTCCCTGGTTGTAAAATTCTCTCTTTCCTGTATTCCTGTTGGCTATCCTTTCTGAGCATCTGGGAATAGGAAAGTCCCCTGGGTTGGGTCCATTGTTGTCATGTAGGTCCCCAAAACTGTCAACCATATCACCATTGCCATGCATGCCAGAATCAGTGTATCTTCATTTTCTAACTCGGACCCTACTTCATTTGTTCTTTTTTCTATATAAATCTTATTAGTAGAGTATACTTCATGTGAGTCATACTGAAGTATATCACAGTTCAATTTTCTCTTTTTTATGAAACTGTATGTTACACTTAGTCTCTACTCTGTTAATTATTTTAGTGTACAGTCCTTCATATTGGGAAAATAGAAGGTCCTGGAGAATACTCTGATTCATCTCATTTAATTCCCTCTCCAGTTGCACTTTCATTTGTTCCTGGTAAAACAGTATTTTGCCAAGTAAATCCAAGCCCCACTGATCAAATAAACCTGTAAAATTTTCTGATCATTTCAGTGCTGTAATATAGCCCAAATGGAAATTTAAAGACCCTTAAGCCCTGAGGCACAACCTTTAAATGAATACATTCAGAAAAATACATGCTCTTTATTTGCAAAGCTTTAAACTTGTATAATTGTTTTCTCAAATGCAAAAATCAATTCTTTTAAAGAGTTATAAGTAATAACATTAATAGAATGATGAATAACTTTTTCACTAGATGTATTTTTGAGCTCCTGAAAAATTAAAACTTTTTTTAACTAAAATTGTCATAAATGTTGACACTGTCATTGTTGCCCACAGGGCAAGTCAGTTTGGCCAGAAGGCAAAGAACTAGAGCCACAGTCTGCATTCTCTCTAGTAATAGACTGTGAATAATTTTGTTTTACAGTACCTCTTTTTTGCATATTCAATAAACCCCGAGTGTCCGCTCGACTCTCGGACTGGATAAAGTCCATTTCCGCTCCATTGTAAAGTGCTCCATTGAGCAGAGGGCCAAAACCTCTCTTTTTTGTGGAAGGGAATTTCCTTCTTGCAATATAGGATGCTCGCTCATCTCCTGGTCTCCACCATGATGAATAATGGCTGCCGTGAGGATGTCATGGTGTCTCCTTGATTCCTGCACTTCCCTTTCAAGCAAGTGAGGGCTGTCTTCATTGCCATGAGAACCTCCGCTCCATTCTCCATTAAAACCACTTGTCCCGGTGGTTTGAAAAGTTGTCATTTCCTTGTTAAGTTGGAAAAAAGTTCCAGGAGTCTGCCAACCTCCCCTTTTTAACTCCACCAGATTCCTTTTCAGGGCACCAAGCTCACCTACCGATGTAGGGCTCATTTCAGCTGCCACATTAAAGGGGTCCAAAGAATCCATGGTCACCACACCAGATAAGAAAGACAAAAACCAAATGAAGGTGTGTTGGTGCTCAACAGACCAAACCCACAGAAAAAATGCACCAAAAGGACCATGGAAAACTCCTTTTAATAAATAAAAGCAAATAAAAGAGCAGTATACAGTCCAAATACACAGTGTTTCGTGTTGAGTGCTTTCATTAATGAACTGACTGCATCAGAACAAACTGAACCTCACCCCTAAAATATTTAAATACTCTTTCTTAACAAGCAGTCAATCACTATTCCTAAGGAATGCTCAGCTCACATCCACTTTTTAAAGAAACATGAACCCATTCAACCATTATGAACAAACACTTAGTAAAATCAGTACACTGATTTCAGAAATTTTTCTTGCATAATATTAAACCCCAAAAAACTTTGTCTGTATCAAATAAACACTTTCCTTACTATTTCACCCTCTTTATACACGTAAGTAAAATATCAAAACATTTTCCATGTAAAATCATGATTATTTGTAAATTCAAATATATTATGTTATCTTATTAGCTTTTTCCTTGAGTACTGAGTAAATGCATAAATGGTCATTGAGACCTGGATGGAAATTAGCAGCTTACCTAAGCTGCCACATGAGTTCGCTCTTGCTCAAGAGGTTCTTCCAGCCACCCCCCCTCACATCAATGTTAACCGTATCTATTATTCCAAATTTAAAACCGGTGTATCCCCCACAGTTTACGCTGTTTCTGTAAAGAGCATTAGTCTCCTTTTTATTTTTCATTTCATAAAAATGTTCATAAATTCTGCATTTTAAAGCCCTCTCGGTTTTTCCAATGTAAAACCCTGGGCAGGTGTTACAAAGTGCAATACACACTATCCTATTCATGTAGCAATTGCCTTTTCTAAAGTGCAGAACACTATTTAGAAAAGAGGGCTTTAAAATGCAGAATTTACGAACATTTTTATGAAATGAAAAATAAAAAGGAGACTAATGCTCTTTACAGACACAGAGTAAAATGTGGGGGGATACATAGGTTTTAAATATAACAAAATTGCTAAGTTTGCTACCGGCTCCGAATTCTCCTCGTCCTATGTTATAACTTATATACTTGTTAATTGTACAATTATTTAAATGTATAATGGAGCTTTTCTCCATGGGCCTCCATTGAAAATGGTCTATTTTTTGCCCAATGGACTTTCCCAGTAAACAAACTGTAAATAAATAAATAAATAAATAATAAATATTGTGGTCTCATTTTTTTATATCACAAAAACCTGGCATTTTAACAGGGGTGTGTACACTTTTTATATCCAATGTATATCATAATTACCAGGGGTACTTCATTGCTAAAGGGGACAATGAGGCATTTTTTTGTTTTAAGGGTCAGTCCTTGAAAGACAACCCTACTTCTAAGAGTTTGAACTAGCCACAAAGTAGAACCCTGAAACATGTTGTCTCATAGACAACATCACGGGTGATACTTCATCTATCTTGTCTTGGCAACTCAGGCTACATGCCTGTCATGCCCCAGGCATAAATGGTATGTTGCCTATAACTTGTCTATTAAAGCTTAAAACACTCAACAGATAACCACTGTAATCCATACCCGGATTATATTTCTTTTTCTAAGTAATTTAGGTTTTAGGCAACATCCCTATGTGGTTTAGTTTTTGTATATTGTTTTAGGGACCTTGTTCTGGTGCTTCTTGGTGTAGCCACATTCGAACTTACCTATATGTATGTTTAGTTACTAATCAGGTAAGGTTCACATACTTAATTAGTGCCTTTATTTCAACACGGTTGTCATAGGGTCACTTTATTAATGGACTTCAGATCCTAGGTTGAATCCTTTGATTTGCATCCGGTAGGTACATGCCAGTTTTGGCATTCCTAATAGATGAAGTATCACCCGTGATGACATCTTCTCCTCCTACAGACAATGAGGAACAGCAGCCTCTCCATCTGGCATAAGTGTACACCAGTGGTGCTGTGCAAGACCCTATACAGCAACCCTGGCATTTCCCAGCCAGTGACAAAATCACCACATCCACATTGACTCCCAGAGGATACCACCACACCAGTTTCTGGGGCCGTACTACCTGAGGGTGCAAGTAGTGCAGGGGCAGCAGTAGCAGTGCGGTCAGCTTGGCTCCAAGATGTGCTGGGCACTGGTGCTGGAGCTGGTGGAGCAGGGGCAGGCTGATCCAGTGGGGCTGGCCTACCTTACTGTGGTATGAAGCATTTAGTGATGTGGTACAAACGGATAACATGGAGACATTTTTACAACACATAATAGATAATAAAAAAGAGATATAAGGGTGGGGGTGAGAGAAAAAAAGAGACATTTGTACTGCATTAACACAATTATACAACTGTTTTATCTGAGGTACTACATTTAAGTATATGTCCTAACAGATACACACTACACACTACACTAAAGCTTGCTAAAAGTAATCCTTGAGATGTGCACACACTGCACATAACTGGAACACGCATATGTGCATACATTGCATATATGCGTGCAGTGGCGGCTGGTGACTTCAAATCACAGGGGGGCTGCAGGAGACGCTGAATGGGCGGGGTCAAAGGGAAGGGGTGTGGTCAACCACAAAGGGGAGGAGCTATGCACAAAACCACAAAAAAACTAACTTTAATTAAATACGCTGCCCTGGGTGGCAAACCATCATTATGAAAGTCCAATCAAGACAAAAATAAGTGTAGAAGAATAAAAATATTTCAATGCATTGGCTGCATGACAGCTTACTTAATATCTAGATGGAAACAAAAGGATGTGAGGCATGAAAAAATAAATTACTTTTAAATACATTACTGGAATGCCAGTCAAAATCAAGTATAAGAAAACCAGAAGCACTCAACTCAAGCTACTTCTCCTTGCACTGCAGTTCTAATTATAATATATTCAGCTTTATTAAAGTACCAAGCAACATGCTGAAAGTAGAAATCTATGTGATGCCCCCACTTGTAAAAATGTTTCTTATCCAAAAAGACCTGCTGCCTGACAACGCTTCATGGGGAAAACATGATAAAAGTAAAAATGAAAAGCAAACAAGAAACAAGCTCAAGATACATTGCTTAAAGGATTACTGTACAGGTTATGGACCACACATGATTGGCATTCTGTTTAGTTTACTGGGTAAAGCCTGTAGAGATGACTGGAAGTCTCCAACAAGTGTAATGAGCTTTTTAAAATAATGGAATCCTGTCCTTTAATACCCAAGGCTTATACATTATCTAGTCAAGTATTCTCTGCATGGCAACAACAGAAAGGCTTTCAATGTTGGCAATTCTTTAACAGTATGCTTATTAAAGCTTACTTGCATCTTACGATGTCAGACAAGCTTACCTTATGGTCATTAAAGCATTGCTACTTAAACACAGAGCAACAGGCACTTTGAGTAATAAGCATAAATCAACAGTACAAAAATATGACAGAAACCAGACCATTCTGCAAAATCAAGGACAGATGAAAAGCCACTGTAGTACTTATGCAGTGTGTCCTCCCCATCCAAGGTAGATACAACTACTCCTTGCCTTGCTTGGACACATCCAGAGTCACTACATGGGGAGTGGGGTGCAACAAGCATGTCACAATTTGAAATCTCTCTGGCTGACTGTGATGGCCCTGACACATTTGTCATACCTCTCAACTTCAAGAGCAAGAAATCTGGACAAAGCCATACACAGAAGTGGGACAAAGGCACAACAAGAAGGACAATTTTTAAATATTGCTCTAATAAACTTAGAAAGATAATAGAATAGGTCTTGCATTAGTATGAATTTTCTGAAGGGTATAAAATCTGAAACTCAAATGTCTGTCATTTTCTAACTTCAGTCTTTAGTGATTTGTCACTAATTTGCCAAAAACACAATTTTATGAAAAATGGACCAAAAATGTGATGCAAAAATATAAAATAGACACACAATACAGCTTCTACCTGTCAAAGAAGGGACACTTTAATATTAGTACTGCTACCTTGAGCAGCTGACAAAATAAAAGAATCTACATGCATTTCAAGTAATCTATAACTTTGATTATTACAGTTATTTCTTAATTGTAAACCCTCCATGTTTTCTTCCAAAATTGCTATTTTGCGGAGGGATTATTAGGGGAAGAGCAACATTTTGAGCCAAAAATTGGGGACAGTTGAGAGGTTGGCTATGCCTAATTCTATAAAGCAATTTATTTGCATGTACCTCTCAACCTGTTAATGCAGTAAATCTGAACAAGGCCAAATATATTGGGGCACATATAAACAGTACTAAAATTGCTCTTGTATAAATTGAGACAGTTGATAGAACGGCTCTTACTTTAACATGCATTTTATGAAGGTTATGAAGTCTGAAACTTATTATTTAGTGACTTCTGGCAAATCATTTAGGAATTAAAACTACAAATTTTATGAACAACAAACCAAAAATAAGAAGCAAAAATCTATTCATTCTTTGAAAATCTGGACAGTTGGGAGGTATAGTTCAGCTGGGCCTGTCTGAGTTTGCTGCCCCCCCCCCGACAAAATAATGGTTGAACTGGAGCCTCTGCAGCCATTCCAATTAACCATTACTTGGCTATTTCACTCCATTTACCATAAACACTAATGTGCATACTGCTTTACTTCAATGATTGGACTTCATTTGAAAGTTTTATTTTGTATTTTACAGCACAAACATTAAGTAATCTGTTAAACAAAGCAATGCAGTCTCACAATGAAAACTTAGCATTAAAACTTCTCTGCCCTTGAAACTCACATTCATTCATTGAAACCCACATTCAAAGAAAATACATTTTGCCAGTGGCAGATAAAGATTAATTTTGGGCTGTTTTCGAATCATAGGCCCCTTGCATATGAAACATACATGTGCTCTTTGATACACCTTCCTCATTGTACTAAAAATTATATTCCTTGTACAATACAGTACACTTGTTAGAGGGTGTTTTAAATTTGTTTTGAACATTTTTCCAGTAAGCAATGAAACAAAACATATGCACCCATAATGGCAAAACTGCCCAGTTGAGAACATTTATCATAAAAAGTCTACTCAGACTTCCACAGTCCACCATTATTAGTAAATATACACAATTCTACAGTCCACCATTATTAGTAAATATGCACAATTCCACAGTCCACCATTATTAGTAAATATGCACAATTCTACAGTCCACCATTATCAGTAAATATGCACAATTCTACAGTGCACCTTTATCAGTAAATATGCACAATTCTACAGTCCATATTCAGTGAATTCAGTTCTTGCCATAGCTGTCAACCTTAGCACAAAAACCTGGACGAAGCCAATAATGGGGAATACAGTCCCAAAAATAGGGACAAATTTAAAATATTCATCTTATAAACTTAGAAAATTGCTAGAAAAAAGGTTGTGCTACTATGTATTCTGAAGAACATGAAGTTTGAAATTCAAATGCCGGTCAATTCTACTGCGGACAGAACAAAAACAATTTTCAGCAGAGCGCGAGGGATTAATACTGCAGACACGTCTTTGTAAAATGGCAGGGCATCAGAGCAAATCCACACAAACACAGGCAGGAGATGCAGACTCCAAACAGAAGCCACCCCAACCAAGAATCAAACCAGAAAACCTATAGCTGTGAGGCAACAATACTACCACCGCACCATCAATTATGCAAGGAATTAAACATTCAGAAACCTGAAGTCTGAAATTCAAATGCCTGTCAATTTTACTGCGGACAGAACAAAACCAATTTTCAGCAGGGATTAAAACTGCAGACACGTCTTTGTAAAATGGCAGGGCACCAGAGCAAATCCACACAAACACATGGAGGAGATGCAGACTCCACACAGAAGCCACCCCAACCAAGAATCAAACCAGAAAACCTATAGCTGTGAGGCAACAATACTACCACTGCACCATCAAATCTGCAAGGAATCAAACATTCAGAAACCTGAAGTCTGAAATTCAAATGCCTGTCAATTTTACTCATGACAGAACAAAAACAATTTTCAGCAGAGATGCAGGGATTAATACTGCAGACACGTCTTTGCAAAATGGCAGGGCACCAGAGCAAATCCACACAAATACAGGAGGAGATGCAGACAGAAGCCACCCCAACCAAGAATCAAACCAGAAAACCTATAGTTGTGAGGTAACAATACTATCACTGCACCATCAATTATACAAGGAATTAAACATTCAGAAACCTGAAGTCTGAAATTCAAATGCCTGTCAATTTTACTGCGGACAGAACAAAACAATTTTCAGCAGAGACGAGGGATTAAAACTGCAGACACATCTTTGTAAAATGGCAGGGCACCAGAGCAAATCCACACAAACACAGGCAGGAGATGCAGACTCCAAACAGAAGCCACCCCAACCAAGAATCAAACCAGAAAACCTATAGCTGAGGCAACAATACTACCACCGCACCATCAATTATGCAAGGAATTAAACATTCAGAAACCTGAAGTCTGAAATTCAAATGCCTGTCAATTTTACTGCGGACAGAACAAAACCAATTTTCAGCAGGGATTAAAACTGCAGACACGTCTTTGTAAAATGGCAGGGCACCAGAGCAAATCCACACAAACACATGGAGGAGATGCAGACTCCACACAGAAGCCACCCCAACCAAGAATCAAACCAGAAAACCTATAGCTGTGAGGCAACAATACTACCACTGCACCATCAAATCTGCAAGGAATTAAACATTCAGAAACCTGAAGTCTGAAATTCAAATGCCTGTCAAATTTACTGCGGACAGAACAAAAACAATTTTCAGCAGAGGCAGGATTAAAACTGCAGACACATCTTTGTAAAATGGCAGGGCACCAGAGCAAATCCACACAAACACAGGCAGGAGATGCAGACTCCACACAGAAGCCACCCCAACCAAGAATCAAACCAGAAAACCTATAGCTGTGAGGCAACAATACTACCACTGCACCATCAAATCTGCAAGGAATTAAACATTCAGAAACCTGAAGTCTGAAATTCAAATGCCTGTCAAATTTACTGCGGACAGAACAAAAACAATTTTCAGCAGAGACGCAGGATTTAAAACTGCAGACACATCTTTGTAAAATGGCAGGGCACCAGAGCAAATCCACACAAACACAGGCAGGAGATGCAGACTCCACACAGAAGCCACCCCAACCAAGAATCAAACCAGAAAACCTATAGCTGTGAGGCAACAATACTACCACTGCACCATCAAATCTGCAAGGAATTAAACATTCAGAAACCTGAAGTCTGAAATACAAATGCCTATCAAATTTACGGCGGACAGAACAAAACAATTTTCAGCAGAGAGGCAGGATTAAAAACTACACATCTTTGTAAAATAAATGGGCACCAGAGCAGATCCACACACCGCTTGGGCAGGCAGGGGCTCCACACAACACACAGAAGCCACAACCAAAGAATCAAACCAGAAAAACTATAGCTGTGAGGCAACAATACACCCACTGCAATCAAATCTGCAGGAATTAAACATTCAGAAACCTGAAGTCTGAAATTCAAATGCCTGTCAAATTTACTACGGACAGAACAAAAACAATTTCAGCAGAGAGCAGGGATTAAAACTGCAGACACATCTTTGTAAAATGGCAGGGCACCAGAGCAAATCCACACAAACACAGGCAGGAGATGCAGACTCCACACAGAAGCCACCCCAACCAAGAATCAAACCAGAAAACCTATAGCTGTGAGGCAACAATACTACCACTGCACCATCAACACGAGGGAATTAAACATTCAGAAACCCTTAAGTCTGAAATTCAAATGCCTATCAATTTTATTTAACATTTTTAATCAGGACAGTCTGACTTGGAACAAATAAACAAATTTTCAGCGAGGCCCAGGAAGAAATAATGCAGACATGTCTTTGTAACATGGGAGGCACAAAAGCAAACCCACACAAACACAGGGAGAAGATACAGACCCACAAAGAAGGAACCCCAGCCAAGAATCAAACCCAGAACCTGCAGCTGTGAGGCAACAATGCTACTACTACACCATCAAATATCAAGCATTACAACATTTACAAACCACAGATATTATGAGGAACAGATCAGATCAAATATGAGGTAAAAATCTGAAATTTTTTTACAAATGGTGGTGGGTAGGGAACTCAAGTCTTTAACACCTGCATACAGGGTACAGGGTTCAAGCCTGAGGCATTCCCTACCACACCACCATAAGCACCTGGGGCATTTTCACACACACACACACACACACACACCAGTAAAGCACAAGCACCATACACAAACTCCAGTAAGCACAAGCACCATACACAAACTCAGTAAAGCACAAGCACCATACACAAAGAAAATAAACATTGTAAATTGAAAGGCACCTTACCTGAATGAATACATCCAGAGTTAACGTCCGCATAATCCATACATCCTTCCGCAATACTGAAGACCCGCGAGATCCACATGCTCCTTCCGGCCGACGAGATCCCTGAGGCACTGTCCGAGTCCCTGCGTTTCCTCTTGCAGTCCGGATGCGTCCCATAATCCTGGCGGGTCTGTGCACTGTAAAAGTGCACAGACGCTCCCCGTGTCCCCTATGGGGACGCCGGGCTGCCTGAGCATGCGCATAGACCGATAAGCCGGGACTCGGTCTATCGCATCGCAGTCCGCAATTTTAAAAATATTTTTTTATTTTTTCATTTCTTTTCTTCTTTTTTTCTTTTGAGGGGCTGCAGTCCGGCAGCCCTATGCCACGAGCCGCCCCTGTATGCGTGTTCCAGTTATACAGATTACAGTTTACAGCACACCATTTATGCCAGTGGTATAGAGTTTTAATTTAATGTAAATATTATTAAAGAAATAACAGTATTGTATACTTGTGAATAATGGTATTTGAAAACACAACTTTTGACTACAATCTAATATTTGACTCCTACACAGGGGCGGCTCGTGGCATAGGGCTGCCGGACTGCAGCCCCCTCAAAAAGAAAAAAAGAAAGAAAAAGAAATGAAAAAAAAAAAATATTTTTAAAATTCTCACAAGACTTCCGATGCGCATAGACCGAAGTCCCGCTTATCGGCTCTATGCATGCTCAGGGCAGCCCGCCGCCCCCATAGGGGGACAGGGAGCCGTGCACTTTTTACAGTGCACAGACCGCCAGGATTATGGGACGATCCGGACTGCAAGAGGAGCAGCAGCAGGGACTCGGACAGTGCCTCAGGGATCTCGGCCGGGCGCCGGAAGGAGAGCATGTGGATCTCTGCGGGTCTTCAGTATTGGCGCTGAAGGATGTATGGATTGTATGGACGTTAACTCTGGATGTATTCATTCAGGTAAGGTGCCTTTCAATTTACAATGTTTATTTTTCTTTGTGTATGGTGCTTGTGCTTTACTGGAGTTTGTGTATGGTGCTTGTGCTTTACTGGTGTGTGTGTGTGTGTGTGTGTGAAAATGCCCCAGGTGCTTATGGTGGTGTGGTAGGGAATACCTCAGGCTTGAACCCTGTAAACCCTGTATGCAGGTGTTAAAGACTTGAGTTCCTACCCACCACCATTTGTAAAAAATTTCAGATTTTACCCTCATATTTGATCTGATCTGTTCCTCATAATATCTGTGGTTTGTAAATGTTGTAATGCTTGATATTTGATGGTGTAGTAGTAGCATTGTTGCCTCACAGCTGCAGGTTCTTGGGTTTGATTCTTGGCTAGTTCCTTCTTTGTGGGTCTGTATCTTCTCCTGTGTTTGTGTGGGTTTGCCTTTGTGCCCTCCCATGTTACAAAGACATGTCTGCATTATTTCTTCCTGGGCCTCCGCTGAAAATTTGTTTATTTGTTCCAAGTCAGACTGTCCTGATTACAAAATGTGAAATAAAATTGATAGGCATTTGAATTTCAGACTTATGGGTTTCTGAATGTTTTATTCCCTTCATGCATTTGATGGTGCAGTGGTAGTATTGTTGCTCACAGCTATAGGTTTTCTGGTTTGATTCTTGGTTGGGGTGGCTTCTGTGTGGAGTCTGCATCTCCTGCCTGTGTTTGTGTGGATTTGCTCTGGTGCCCTGCCATTTTACAAAGATGTGTCTGCAGTTTTAATCCCTGCGTCTCTGCTGAAAATTGTTTTGTTCTGTCCGCAGTAAATTTGACAGGCATTTGAATTTCAGGACTTCAGGTTTCTGAATGTTTAATTCCTTGCAGATTTGATGGTGCAGTGGTAGTATTGTTGCCTCACAGCTATAGGTTTTCTGGTTTGATTCTTGGTTGGGGTGGCTTGTGTGGAGTCTGCATCTCCTGCCTGTGTTTGTGTGGATTTGCCCGGTGCCCTGCCATTTTACAAAGATGTGTCTGCAGTTTTAATCCCTCATGCCTCTGCTGAAAAATTGTTTTGTTCTGTCCGCAGTAAATTTGACAGGCATTTGAATTCAGACTTCAGGTTTCTGAATGTTTAATTCTCGTGTGATTTGATGGTGCAGTGGTAGTATTGTTGCTCTCACAGCTATAGGTTTTCTGGTTTGATTCTTGGTTGGGGTGGCTTCGTGTGGAGTCTGCATCTCCTGCCTGTGTTTGTGTGGATTTGCTCTGGTGCCCTGCCATTTTTACAAAGATGTGTCTGCAGTTTTAATCCTCGCCATGCCTCTGCTGAAAAATTGTTTTTGTTCTGTCCGCAGTAAATTTGACAGGCATTTGAATTTCAGACTTCAGGTTTCTTGAATGTTTAATTCCTTGCAGATTTGATGGTGCAGTGGTAGTATTGTTGCCTCAACAGCCATAGGTTTTCTGGTTTGATTCCTGGTTGTCAGTGGCTTCTTGTGTGGAGTCTGCATCTTCCTGCCTGTGTTTGTGTGGATTTGCTCTGGTGCCCTGCCATTTTACAAAGATGTGTCTGCAGTTTTAATCCCTGGGCGCCTCTCGTTGAAGCGAAAATTGTTTTTTGTTCTGTCCAAGAGTAAATTTGACAGGCATTTGAATTTCAGACTTCTGGTTTCTGAATGTTTAATTCCTTTGCAGATTTGATGGTGCAGTGGTAGTATTGTTGCCTCACAGCTATAGGTTTTCTGGCTCACATTCTTCTTGGTTAAGGTGGCTTCTGTGTGTGGAGTCTGCATCTCTCCATGTGCATTTGTGTGGATTTGCTCTGGTGCCCTGCCATTTTACATAAAAGACGCGGTCGTGCAGTTTAAATCCCTCGCTGAAAATTGGTTTTGTTCTGTCCGCAGTAAAATTGACAGGCATTTGAATTTCAGACTTCAGGTTTCTGGGAATGTTTAATTCTTGCATAATTGATGGTGCGGTGTTAGGTATACTGGTTGCCCCCACAGCTATAGGTTTTCTGGTTTGATTCTTGGTTGGGGTGCTTCTGCTTTGGGAGTCTGCATCTCCTGCCTGTGTTTGTGTGGATTTGCTCTGGTGCCCTGCCATTTGCTGTAAAAGATGTGTCCTTGCAGTTTTAACTTTCGCGCCTCTGCTGAAAAATTGTTTTGTTCTGTCCGCAGTAAAATTGACAGGCATTTGAATTTCAAACTTCAGGTTTCTTAATGTTTAATCTTTGCAGAATACATAGTAGTGATAGTATTGTTACCCTCACAACTATATAGGCTTTGGTTTGGATTCTTGTCAGTGGCTTGTCTGCATCTCCCTCCCCAGCTTGTGTGTGGATTTGCTCTGGTGCCCTGCCATTTTGCAAAAGACGCGGTTCGCAGTATTAACTTCGCATCTCGGTTGAAAATTGTTTTGTTCTGTCCGTGAGTAAAACCCTGACAGGCATTTGAATTTCAGACTTGTGCTTCCTGAATGTTTCTGATTCTTGCAGATTTGATGTGTGTAAAATAAGCGTTCTCACAACCTTAGGTTTCTAGCTTGATTCTTCGTTGGGTAAGATGAACGATGAATCTTGTCCCTATTTGTGTGGACTGTATTGGTGCCCTGCCATTTACAAAGACGTGTTCGGCAGTTTTAATCCCTGCTGAAATATAAAAGCAAGGTTCTGTCCGAGTAAAATTGAGGCAATGAATTGGGAATTCAGTGGCTGAATGTTTAATTCCCGTATACTGATGGTGCGGGTGGTAGTATTGTTGCTTGCTGCTATAGGTTTTCTGGTTTGATTTTGGTTGGGGTGGCTTCTGTTTGAGTCTGCATCTCCTGCTCAGTTTGTGTGGATTTGCCTGATGTCTGCCATTTGCTGGAAAGACGTGTCTGCAGTATTAATCCCGCCCTCTGTTGAAAATTGCTTTTGTTCTTGTCCGGTAGAATTGACCGCATTTGAATTTCAAACTTCATGTTCTTCAGAATACAGTAGCACAACCTTTTTTCTAGCAATTTTCAGTTTATAAGATGAATATTTTAAATTTGTCCCTATTTTTGGACCGTATTCCCCATTATTAATATCCAGGTTTTGTGCTAAGGTTGACAGCTATGGCAAGAACTGCAGAATTCACTGGTATATTTACTGTATAAAGGTGCATATTTGTCGACAAAGGAATTCAGAATTGCATATTTACTGATAATGGTGGACTGTAGAACAGCATATTTACTTTCAATAATGGTGGACTGTGGAACTGTGCAGGCTTACTAATGAATGGTGGACTGTAGAAATTGTGGCATATTTCACTAATACATGGTGGACTCGTGGAAGTCTGAGTAGACTTTTTTTATGATAAATCGTTCTCAACTGGGCAGTTTTAAGCTATTATAAGTGCATATGTTTTGTCTATCATTGCTTACTGGAAAAAATGTTCAAAACAAATTTAAACACCCTAACAAGTGTACTGTATTGTACAAGGCGAATATAAATTTTAGTACAATGAGGAAGGTGTATCAAAGAGCACATGTATGTTTCTATATGCAAGGGCCTATGATCTCGAAAAAAAACAGCCCAAGCAATTAATCTTTACCCTGCCACTGGCAAAATGTATTTTCTTTGAATGTGTGGGTTTCAATGAATGTGAGTTTCAAGGGCAGAGAAGCTCTTTAATGTTTAAGTTTTCAATTGTGGAGACTGGGCACTTGCTTTGTTTAACAGATTACTTAATGTTTGTGCTGTAAACATACAAAATAAAACTTCAAATGAAGTCCAATCATTGAAGTAAAGTGTGCAAAGCACATTAGTGTTTATGGTAATGGAGTGAATAGCTAAGTAATCGGTTAATTGAAAATGGCTGCAGAGGCTCCACGTAGTTCGTTCAACCATTATTTTGTCAGGGAAGGCAGCAAACTCAGACAGGCCCAGGCTGAACTATACCTCCCAACTGTCCAGATTTTCAAAAGTTAATGAATAGACTTTTGCTTCCTTATTTTTGGTTTGTTGTTCATAAAATTTGTAGTTTTAATTCCTAAATGATTTGCCAGAAGTCACTAAATAATAAGTTTCAGGACTTCTATAACCTCTCTAAAAAATGTATGTTGAAAGTAAGAGCCGCTCTATCAACTGTCTCAATTCTATAAGCAAGGAAGCAATTTTTAGTACTGTTTATATGTGCCCCCACATAGTTTTGTATCTTGTTCAGATTTCTACTGCATTAACAGGGTTGAGAGGGTACATGCAAATAAATTGCTTTATAGAATTAGTGGTAGCCACCTCAACTGTCCCACCTTCTTGCTCTAAACATGCTGCTTCCTTCCCCTAATAATCCCTCCGCAAAATAGTAATTTTGGAAGAAAACATGTGAGGGTTTAGCAATTAAGAAATAACTCGTAGGTTAATCAAAGTTATAGATTACTTGAAATGCATGTAGATTCTTCTTTATTTTTGTCAGCTGCTCATGCAGTAGCTGTACTAATATTAAAGTGTCCCTTTCTTGACAGTGTAGAAGCTGTATTGTGTGTCTATTTTATATTTTTAGCATCACATTTTTGGTCCATTTTTCATAAAATGGAAACTAAATGATGGCAAATTGCTAATGACAAATCACTAAAGACTGTTAGAAATGACAGACATTTGAGTT
This sequence comes from Protopterus annectens, assembly GCF_019279795.1. NCBI lineage: Eukaryota > Metazoa > Chordata > Ceratodontiformes > Protopteridae > Protopterus > Protopterus annectens. The sequence continues at coordinate 751,699,564 of NC_056735.1, read as the reverse complement.
CTCTCGTGATTTTATACCCTTCAGAAAATTCATACAATAATGCAAGACCTATTCTAATATCTTCTAAGTTTATTAGAAAGAATATTTAAAAATTGTCCTTCTTGTTGTGCCTTGTCCCACCTCTGTGTATGGTTTTGTCCAGATTTCCTGCCTTGAAGTTGAGAGGTATGACAAATGTGTCAGGGCCATCACAGTCAAACAGAGAGATTTCAAATTGTGACATGCTTGCTGCTACCCCACTCCCCAGTGTAGTGAATTTTGATGTGTCTGCATGCGGTGAAGTAGCTGTAGACTACCACCTTGGATGGGGAGGACACACTGGTATGAAGTACTCACAGTGGCTTTTCATCTGTCCTTGATTTTGCAAAGAATGGTTCTGGTTTCTGTCAGAGCTTTTGTACTGCTGATTTATGCTTATTACGCAAGCCCAGTGCCTTGTTGCTCTGTAAGCTTAAGTAGCAATGCTTTAATGACCATAAGGTGTAAGTTGTTCTTGACATCGTGAAGATGCAGACGGGCAAGCTTTTAATAAGCATACTGTTAAAGAATTGCACAACATTGGAAAGTTTTTCTGTTGTTGGCCATGCAGAGAATACTTGACTAGATAATGTATGCTTCCTTTCTGGGTAATAAAGACAGGATCTTCCATTATTTTAAAAAGTCATGAGCACTTGTTGGAGACTGTCCAGTCATCTCTCACAGGCTTTACCTGTAAACTCAAACAGAATGCCAATCATGTGTGGTCCATAACCTGAAGGCAGTAAAATAGTAACTTGCTAAATGTATTCTTGAGCTCTGTTTCTGTTTGCTTTTTCATTTTTACTTTTGATCATGTTTTCCCATGAACGTTGTCAGGTCTTTTGATGATTTAATATTGTTTATGCTTGTTTTTCTTATACTTGATTTACAAAGGTTTTTTTACGATAAATTCTAGAAATAAATTTATCCTGGTCCTTTATTATCTTGGTGTCTAGATAATTAATTTCTTGTTCATGAAAATCAAAAGTGAATTTTAAAAAATTAGTAGTCTCATTTAAATATTGGATGAATACTGGTATGGATTCAGAAGTTCCTTTCCATAAAATAAAAATATCATCCAAAAACCTATTATAAAATAATACATTAGAAAAAAACTCACTTTTAAAGACATGTTCTCTTTCCCAACCTAACAAAAGTAAATTTGCATACAAGGGGGCAAAGGCAGCTCCCATCGCCACTCCCTTTACCTGTTGAAAATATTCACCCTCAAAATATAAATAGTTGTTTTCCAAAATGAGACTCATAAGTTCACATATTAAACTAATCTCACCAGGGGGCAAAAAAAAAAAACAAGTAAAAAGCACTTCTTCAAAGAAGCTTAAGCCTTCCTGTTTAGGAATACAGGAAAACAAATCCTGAACATCTATAGTAAGGAAAATACAATTTGGACACCACAAGTCACTTTTAAGTTGACCAAGGAAGTCCCAGGAGTCCGTTACCAAATGTGGGAACTGCTCTACAACATGCTTAACTTTGTTATCAATATATACAGCCAAGTTATGTGTTTTGGAATCTGCAGCTGCAACAATAGGCCTAAAGGGCGGTTTTTCAACATTCTTAAGTACTTTCGGTATGCCGAAAAAAACAGGAATTTTAGGGTGTAAATTCAAAAGAAAATCATAGTTTTCTTTGGAAACCCTCTGATCCATAACATATTCATATAGAAAACTATCCACCCTTTGATAAGAAATATGTATTTCATTCCTAGAACATGGTGAGTAATTTTCAACACTGAACAAAATAGCCTGCATAGTATTGGTGTAATCCTCAAGAGTTATACAATATAATGCCTCCACCCTTATCAGGTGTCATGATACGTATACTCTTGTCCTCTCTTAATTCATTTAATAAACTTTTTTTCCTTTTTACTTAAATTAGAAAATGTTCTTCTTTTCTCTCCCCACATTTTATAAATATCTTCCTTAACAGTTTTTTCAAAGGCAGTTATAAGTGGATGAGAGGGGGGGTTAAAAGTACTACTTTTTCTAAGTATTTTATTAGAACAATTGGTGGAATTATTACCATCCTTGTCTGAAAACATTATTTTTAAATTTAACTTTCTCAGATAGAGTTGTATATCCACCAATGTTTCTGCTATATCTGGAATCTTGGTGGGAACAAATCTGAACCCCTTAGAAAACAAGGAAAATAATTCCTCATAAATACTTCTGTCAGTATAACTGTATATATGAAACCCATTTAATGTATGCTGAATGTTACTAACTTGTTTCACTAAAACTGGTGTTTCTACCACCTAGGGAAACCCTTGTATTGTTGTGTTACTTTGCTGTAAGTTTTGTATGTCTCTTGTTTCCGACTGGCTATTCTTTCTGAGCGTCTTGGTAATGGAAAGTCCTGGTAATCCACCAAATTACCCCCCCCCCCTTCTTCAATAGAATGTTCGTCGTCACCCAACAACTCAAAATTCACATTATCCATATTTTCCTCTTCATGTTGTGTTAAAGGTACATAAGCATCCTTGCCTTCATAACTAAAAAACAGTTTATCAATGGGGTACACTTTGCATTGCTTATATTGCTTATAATCTCTAACCAGCTTTTTCACTTTCTTGTTAAAAATATTATCACATTTCTTTTCAACCCTACTAATAATCTTATAGTAAAATCCCTCATACTGTGTACACAATAAATCACTAAAAATCATTTCATTTAAATTATCAACTTCCTTCCGGAGCCTTTTCTCTATCTGTTCATAATAAAATATACTCTTATTACGTAGTTAAAACCCCCACTTGTCAAACATGGTGGTAAACACATTGATAATTTCAGTACTATAGTGTATCCCAAAAGGGAATTTAAAAACCCTTAACCCCTGCGGAACCACCTTGTTCCTGATACATTAATTCATATAACAAATCTTCATTTGACACATCTTGAATTTAAATAACCTCTTCTCAAAAGTACTGATCATGTCTTTTAAAAATTTAAATCTAAAGTGACCAGTGTCTTTGTTACTGAATGTCTCTGTTGCTGCTTTGGGGCTAGAAAAAGAAAAATGCTTCTTAACCAAAGCGTTGTAGTGTTTTTTAACTTTATTCCCAAACGGACTTTCTTTAGCACTACCAGTCACCTTACAGGCACATAAATGAGCAGAATTCATACCCTGTTGAATATTTTCCTTGCCATTAGAATTATACACTCTATCGGAGCGAACAGCTTTAACAACAGTATCTAAGTTCAAAGCAGTAGTATCTGTTGAATGTTTTTCACATTGGCGTGCTGTATTTGGATTGTCATCTGAAATTACCTCAATTTCATTGCCAAAATGCACTACACAGTTGGTTTTTGCAACACTCCCAAGAGAAAAAGGAACGGAACCATCTCTAGTCTCAGATATGTTACTGCCTTCACAGGAAAAACGTCGCTCAGGTTCACCATGATGAACTTGTACTGTCGTGATGACATCACCACGCCTCTTAAAGTGGCAAGATGATGAATTAGGGTTGCAAGCTGAATTCTCTTTGTCAGAACAAGCATTACCCGTTTTTGGAAAGTTAGTAGCTGTAGAACACCCAGATTCACAATTCCGTGAATGGGAGAGTAGCTCAATGAGGCGGGTGAGCTCCCCCTTCAACTCGGCCACATCTTTTTTGATGAGTAAAAGTTCAGCTTGTTGCCCAGAGTCGAAAATAGGTGAAAAGTTTAAGGCTTCTGGGGACTCCATGACAACCAGCACCACAAACGGAAACACCAAAACCAAAAAAGTGGTGCAATAGGGCTCAGATAAAAAACTTGAAAACCAAAGAAACAGCACTAATGTTGTGAGTCCTCAGATAAAATTTATTGCAAATAAGGTTTAGCGCTTTCGTCAATACCAGTTGACTTCATCAGAACAATAAAAAATCAAACAGAATAAGTTTAAATACTACATACTTTACAGTGATTGGTTCTCCCTTCCCCAATAATTGAACAGTGAATCATCAGTTCATGAATATGCAACTCAATTCATGAATATTAAGTACATATTAGTTAAAAACACCACTAAAAACCTGTTCTAATATACATTTTACAACAAAAAAGAGATTTAATCAAAATTTTCATCATTGCAAAGGCATATTAAACAACCCCAAACAAAAACGTTTTTATTTAAAAAAAAATATTAAACAGTAAACCATTCAAACCTGTCCTGCCTTTTCTTTTAAAATTGGCAGGATGGTCAAATGATCATTTAAGCCTGGAGGGAAGTTTGCAGCTAGTCTTAATTGCCATAATAGTTCTTTTTTATTTAAGACATTTTGCCAATCCCCCCCCCAGCTTCAATGTAGACAAGATCAAGAATAGCAAATTTAAAACCACAGAAGTCAGCACATTGTGTAATATGTTTGTATAAAGCATTACTTTCCTTTTTATTTTTCATGTCGTATAAATGTTCATATATCCTAGTTCTGAATAACCTCTCCATCTTTCCAACATAAAATGATGTACAAGTGTTACACCTAGCAATGTACACCAGCTACTGGAAAGACAATTACCCCTTCTCAAAAATACAATACTTTTGTTTTGATCATCTATGTTTATAGAACTATCCTGTAAAATATATGAACAATAGGAGCATCTGCCACAAGGCCTGCTCCCATTAAATTTCACCCGTATGCAACACATAATAGAAAATAAAAGAGAGAGATAAGGGTGGGGGTGAGAGAAAAAAAGAGACATTTGTACTGCATTAATACAATTATACAACTGTTTTATCTGCGGTACTACATTTAAGTATATGTCCTAACAGATACACACTACACTAAAGCTTGCTAAAAGTAATCCTTGAGATGTGCACACACTGCACATAACTGGAACACGCATATGTGCATACATTGCATATATGCATGTTCCAGTTATACAGATTACAGTTTACAGCACACCATTTATGCCAGTGGTATAGAGTTTTTAATTTAATGTAAATATTATTAAAGAAATAACAGTATTGTATACTTGTGAATAATGGTATTTGAACCCACAACCTCTGACTACAATCTAATATTTGACTCCTACAATTGGTTTGTGCTACAGACTAATGCATGCATACTTGCTTTTACAGTTGGATATGCATGCTCAATTTGATACAACCCTATATAAGGCCCAAAAAGCTATCTTTAACTTTTAAAACTACAATAACACTTCTCTTCTGCTGCATACATAATGGGCAATTTCGACTACCCCACCATTAACTGAGAAAACTACTCATGTACCAACTCCTTCGCTCAACACTTTCTGGAATTCATAAATTCCAGTGCCCTGGATCAACTTATCATTAGCCCCACCAGGGGCAACAATATCCTAGACCTACTGATTACCAACATAAGTGACCGGTGTTCCACACCTGAAGTCAACTCCTCATTGGTCAGATCCGACCATAAGCTAATCACCCTAGATATCCACATCCTGGCCCCACCCCCATTAAGGAAACCACAGTGAAAAATTTCTCCAAAGCCAACTTCATGCTTCTTAAGACAGAAGTGGTGAATTTCATGACACCCATGCAGATGGACAATACAGTTATGACTGCTAAATCATACACAAATGCACTTTATAAGCACTTACACGAGTGCATGGATCGTGCTATGCCAAACAGAACCAAGATGCTATTCTCCGAAAAAAGGAAGCCAAACTGGTGGTCCCCTGTCATAAACAAACTCTACAACAGAAGGAAGAAACTGTTGCAAAAGAGAGAAAAATCCCATGAGTGGAGGAGCTCCCAGGTCAGCCTCACTAAGAAGCTGAGATCCATTATAAAATCCTCCAAAGCTAGCTACGAAAACAAAATCGCCACTGACTCTAGGGACAACCACAAAGCATTCTATAGCTATGTCAAGAATCTCAATGTCAACACCCAGATCTGCTCTGAGTTACAGCACAATGGCACGAACATTACAGAACCAACTGATATTGCCAACATCCTGGCAAATAGGCTCAGTGCTAACTTTACCCCCCTCTCATCCCCTAAAGGACCCATATTTATACAGGAAGAATGCAGAGTCCCTGTAATCACAACTATGCAGGTAAAAGCTGCACTCTCTAAGCCAAAAACACAGCATCCATGAGACCAGACAACATTTCAGGCTGCGTTTTACCTGAACTTCAGAACAAACAGGCTCCCCACCTACGCACCATGTTCAATCATAGCCTCACGTCAGGCTTTGTGCCCACTGAATGGCACACAGCAACAGTTATCCCTCTCCACAAAGGGGGAGCCACCACTGATCCCAGGAACTATGACCCTATTAGCCTGATGAGCCTGGTCTGCAAGACCATAGAACGTATCATCATGGAACACATAAACAAAGACATTGGTAACCTCCAAACTCTGGACCCCACCCATTTCGGGTTTGTGAAAGGCAGATCATGCCTCCTGAACCTGATCGACTTCTTTGAGGCAGTCACCAAAGCCGTAGACAAGGGTAAGGTGGTTCACACAGCCTATCTTGACCTCACCAAGGCTTTCGACACCACTCCCCATTCTGGAATTATAGCTAAACTTACTAAACTAGGTAGAAATCCCTACATCACAAGATGGGTTGCCAACTGGCTCACTGACAGAACCCACACTGTAAAAGTTGCAGACTCCAAATTTGACTTCAAACCAGTGACAAGTGGAGTACCACAGGGTTCAGTTCTTGGACCTCTCCTGTTTGGTATCCACTTCTCTGAAGTACAGGCTAACACAGAAGGCCTTTGGCTAACGAAGTTTGCAGATGAGTGCAAACTAGGAGCCATGGTCGAGTCCCCAAATGATGTGGACATCCTACAGAAGGGCCTCACTGAGACAGATGCCTGGTGTCAGAGCCATGGCCTCAAGCTCAATACCAAAAAGTGCACTGTCATCTCCTTTGGTAAAAACTTAACGCCGAATCTGTGATAAGAGACCTTGGGACCCAGGTGGACAGTAGTCTCTCCTTTGATAATCACATTGCCACAGTAGTCAGAAAATCCTTCTACGTGGCACACCTCATCACAAAAGGGTTCTCATCCAGGAAAAAAAAAGAGGTCATTGTTCCCCTCTACTCGACACTCATTAGACCCATTATAAAGTACAATGCCCCTTTTGGAATGTACCTCACAAGACATCTGCAGCAACTGGAAAGGCCACAGAAATACCTCACAAAGAGGACTACTGGCCTCAAACGGATGCCCTACACTGACTGTCTCAAAAAACTCCAGCTTTACTCCGTAGCATATCACTTACTCTGAGGTGATCTCTGCCTAACATATAAAACTATATAAAATCCAGAGTTGTTGGACATGCTACACTTAAAGAAATCCCAATACCTCCAAGCTACATGCTCTAGGAACCTAACCCTTGTCACCACAATAAACAGGACATGCTGGAGGGATGGATTCCTGTCCCAGAGACTTCCCATACTCTGGAACAAGCTACCCATCTATGTCAAAGTTCCTCATTGGCACTCAAGAAAAATCTTGATGAGTGGATGGGAAATAGGAAATACACCCACGGGGATCACTTCTGTGGCTCTGCTCGACAGAGGCACAGGAAAATAACTTTCTTGGGTGGCGTAAGCCAGGGAACCTTGTTGGCTAGGCTTACTTAGGCCCTTGGGCTGATAGCCTAGTACTGACCTATGAACTTGCTTCCTTCAGTCTCTCCATTTGAGAAAAGTACAGTTGCGTACACTTACCATAAATGTAGATGTTCGTCTTCACTGTTGGAGTCATCACATTTGGGTTATCCCTGCTGGGGTAGCCCTTGGCCAGCCTGTACACCAGAGACTTAGTATTTCTGCATCAGTTCTTTCACTTGAAGACTGACGTCAGGTCATCAGGGGTATAAAGGAAGGCACCCAATGCCATTACATCAGGAAGCCAAGCTACTAAGCAAGGCGAAAACGCTCTACAATAAACTTGCGTTCAGGATTTATTTTTGTTTCTACTAGTAGTTATTATTCTGCTGGAGCAAGGTTCCGTAGTTTTGTTTTTGTTTGTTATCAGTTTTTCTTGCCCTAACCAGTCAGTTGACCCCAAAGTAGGAGGCCAGGCTCTGGTGGCAGGACCCCACCAGTGGGAAAAATATACCAATATGTCCCTTCTAGGGAAAGGAGAACAACAAGGAAGAAAGGTAACAGAAAGAAAAAGGGGGAAGGAGGGAAGGAAACTAGGACTGCAACAGTGAAGACATTCCAACATCTACATTTATGGTAAGTGTACACAACTGTACTATGTTCTTCATGTTTCACTGTTGCAGTCATCACATTTGGGTAGATTCCCAAAGCTGAGGACATGGGTGGAGGCAGTCAAGGAAGCTAGGGGCTTGGCTAGCATGCCCTGCAAGGCTGCAGAGGCAAAACCTGTTCTGGATTTAGAAAAGAGAGGCAGGTGGTAATGTTCGGTAAAGGTGTGAACAGATGTCTAGGTGTCAGCCTCCAGGGTGTCCCTGGTGGGGACTCCTCTGAGGAATGCTGCAGAGTTGGAGGTTGCTCTGGTGCAGTGGGTCCTGACCCCCTTGGGGGAGGCTTGTCATGCTGTTTGTAGAAGAAATGGATGCAGTGTGCTATCCACTTAGAAATGGTTTGCTTGGAGATGGCTTTGCCCTCTGCCCCTGAAGCAAAGCTAACCAGCAGTTGATAAAATTTTCTGAAGGGTTTAGTCCTGTCCATATAGTATCTGAGCTGTCTATGCACATCTAGAGAGTGCAGAATCCTTTTCCCCCTTGTTTTGAGGGTTAGGAAAGAAGGTGGGCAAATGGATAGATTGGTTGAGAGCCACACTGGATACCACCTTGGGCATGAAGGATGGATTAGTTCTGAGGGATACCCTGTCTGCATGGAAGATGATGAAAGGTTCCACTGCTAGGAGTGCTTGTAGCTCAGAGACTCTTCTGGCTAAAGTGATGGCCAGGAGGAAGGCTGTCTTCCAGGAGAGAAATTTTAGCTCTGCAGAAGAAGCTGGTTCAAAAAGAGGCAGGGTGAGCATTTCCAAGACAAAGTTAAGGTCCCAAGGCAGTATTGATGCCCTTCTGAGGGGAGGCCTCAAGTTGTTAGCCCCTCTGAGGAACTGCTTGATCAGAGGGTGTGAAACAAGAGGCTGCTCAGTGGGAAAATGAGTTTAAATAGCAGCGGCATGATTTTTTTATAGAGGAGAAAGAGAGACCACTGTGTAGTAGGTCAGCTAAGTAATCCAGAGTGAGAGGGATGGAGGGCTGTGCCACATTGGCTCCCTTAGCCTGGATCCAGGTGCAGAAACTTTTCCATTTACCTGCATAAGACTTTCTGGTGCTAGGGCATCTGGCCTCTCGGAGAACATCCAGAACCTGTTTACTGATTGGTTAGGGGTCACGTTATAAGCCAAGCTGCCACACTGAGTATCTGCAATTGGGGGTGCATGAATTCCCCTGCCCTCTGGGTTAGGAGGTTGAGAATCTGAGGAAGATTCCATGGGGGCAGTGGGGACAGGCTGTGCAGCAAGCGGTACCAGTGGTGTCTGGGCCAGTCTGGAGCTATGATAATGGTCCTTGGTTTTTCCTCCCTTATTTTGATCAGTACCTTGGGAATGAGAGGTAGGGAAGGAAAGGCATAGACCGAGAGGTTTACCCAGGAGAAGGACAGGGCATCTACTCTCCATGCCACACAGCGATGCTCCCTGGTGCAGAATTTGCTGAGCTGATGGTTGGTGTGGGAGGCAAAGAGGTCGATCTCTGGGGTTCCCCATTTCTGAGTTATTAGCAAGACGGTATTTCTGCTGAGCTGCCACTCATGGGGGTCCAACAGTTGTCTGCTTAATTGGTTTGCTAGGGAATTGAGAGAGCCTGGCAAATATTGTGCTACCAGTTGTAGATGCAGGGAAGAGGCTGTGAACCAAAGGGTCATGGCCAGCCTGCACAGTGGGTAGGAGTGAGTCCCTCCCTGCTTGTTGATGTACCACATTACTGTGATGTTGTCCATTTTGATCAGGAGAACCCTTGGAGAGAGAAAGGATTTGAAAGCTATCAAGGCCTGCTGCACATCCATCATCTCTTTTAGAATGATGTGCAGGGGGAGTTGCTGGGAGTTCCATTGGCCCTGTATGCACCTGCCATCCAGGTGCGTACCCTAAGCATAGTCTGATGCATCTGTGGTGAGGGTCTTGGCGACGGGGTGTAGGGAGAAGGGCAGTCCCTTGTTGTGGGAGCAGGCTGTTGCCCACCAAAGAAATTCCTCCCTCAGGCAAGGAATAATAGGTAAAAGTTTCCACATCTTGAGAGAGTGTTGACACCAAAGGCTCTTTAGGTACCATTGAAGTCTCCTAATATGCAGTCTGGCATATGGAATAAGGAGTACGCAAGATGCCATGAACCTCAAGGCTTGCAGGATTTCCCTTGCAGAAAGCTGGGGCCTGTTGGTCAGTTGAGAGAAGTAAGCTGATAGGAAACTTTGTTTCTCTGGTGTTAGGCATGCCATCTGGGATGCTGTATCCAGACTTGCTCCCAGGAAGATTATTCTTTTGGTGGGTACTTGTTTGGATTTCATTTTGTTGATTGTGTACCCTAAGGAGGTTAGTAGGTCCTTTACAAAGGTCAGGTCTTTGAGCAGTTTTTCCTGGCTGTCTGCCTGAATAAGGCAGTCATCTAAGTAGGGATAAATCTGAATATTTCTTTGTCTGCAAAAAGCAATGGCTGGAGCCAGACATTTTGTGAAAACTCAGGGAGCAGTAGATAAGCCAAAGGGAAGTGCAGAGAACTGAACGTGTTGAGATCCTGCCCTGAAGCGAAGATATTTTCTGCAGGACTCCCTGATGGAAATGTGCAGGTAGGACTCTTTTAGGTCCAGGGTGACTAGCCAAGCGTCCTTAAACACCATGGGTAACAACTGCTGGAGGGTGAGCATTTTGAATTTTGGGATCACCAGAAAGGTGTTTAGAATGGACAGGTTGAGGATGGGGTGTCAGGTGCCCTCTTTTCTGGGTGCCAGAAAAAGTCTGGAGAAGAAGCACTGGCCTATCTGCTCTGCAAGAACGTGTTCTACTGCTCCCAAGGAGAGCAGGGCATGGATTTGCTTTTGAGCATCTGTCCAGTAGATCTGGGAACCCTTTGGGGGTTGGAAGGGTGTGGAAGGAAAATTTGTACCCCTGAGACACCTGAAACACAATGTTCAGAACACCTTGGTCTTTGGTAATGGTGGCCCAGGTGCTTGAGTGAAGGGAGAGTTTTCCTCCTAGGGGTATGTAATGGTGGGCAGAGGCGAGGTGGGGGGGTGAGTCATTGCGAGTTTTTGCCATAAGGGGCTGGCTTAGAACTCCCCGGTTTGGAAGTGGAGGCAGTCCACTGCTTAGATCTCTGCAACCTATGGGACTGCTGTCTAGGAGGTCTGTTTCCATGGAGCCTAGGCTGGCCCTGTTTACTAAGTGCAGGAAAAGACCAGTGCTTGGAAGGAAAATGCCTGCTGAACCCAGGGGGCTGTACTTGTAAGAAACAGTCCGCATAGATTTTGCTTTTGCTTTCATCTTTTTTAATACCTCTTCTGCTTTAGTACCAAATAAGTTATCTTTGTGCAAGGGTGCATCCAACAATTTTGATTTGACACGGTCTGGCAGGGGTTGTTCCTGAAGCCATGCATGTCTTCTAATGACAGATCCAGTGACTGCTGCCCTGCAAGAAGCTTCTAGGGCATCAAAACCACAGTGCAAAGTGTGTTTAGTTACTTGACCAGCAGAGTGCATTAATTCCTGTAAATCTTTAGATTCTGCCCATGCAGGAAAGGAGGACATTTTTTGTTTAAGGAGTTCCAAGGTATGTTGCTGATATTTAAGCATATGGAACTGACAACTGAGTGCCCTGATAGCAAGAGTAGCTGAGGTGTATACTTTTTTACCCCATCTGTCCAGTGCTCTGGAATCCCTGTCTGAGGGGGTGGGATTCTTAGCTGAAGTAGCTTTAACCCCTTTTGGGCCTTGAGTAATGACCTCTGGGTCTGCTGTTGGGTTTTTAAAGAGATATTTGTGAGAGTCAGGGACTTTATAGTACCTGTATGGCTTTCTGGGAGCAGGAGGGAGGGAGGGCATATGGAGTAAAGCTGGATTCAAGGAAAACATCATCTACAACATCTACGACTGGAGGGATGGCTAAAGGCCTGTTCTGTGGAAGATCCAGGAACTCTCGGAGTCCCTTTTTAGACCATGGGTAGTCTTGACTCTCCCATTTGAAATGGTCCCTTAAAGTATGCAGGGTTTCCCCAAAGGAAAATACTCTGGGGGAGAGGCTGAAGGAATAGATTCCACTGTATCAGAATCGTCATATGTAAAGAGGGGTTGCATGTCTTCATAGTCAAATGCATCAGATTCATCTGACTCGTTCAGACAAAACTTCTGGAGAGAGATCTCTTTTTCTTTTTGAGGGAGTGGCTTGGCTTCCCCTAATCAGCATGATAAGGTCCTCTGCCATTCTAAGCATTTATGACTGAGGCAAGGGAGCAGGCACCAAAGAATGGCTGGAAGTCAATTTTTGGGGCTGGTTCGACCCCTGGGTCTAAGCAACTCGGTTGGTTTAAAAAGAACGGTAGCCATGAAAGAAGGTGTTGATTTATGTCTGGATTCGGTGTTGCGAAGGACATCCTTGGAATCCAGTGCCTGCACAGTGGCTCCAGACCCATCCAAGGTAGAGACGACCGCAGGATTCTTAGACAAAAAAAGAGTTCTGCAGCACACCGGACTCTGAAAGGGTCTTGGTAGAGGCCTGCAAATTAACTGTAGCGGGCATCAGGGGCTGCAAAAGCACCTCACTGAATTCCGGAGGACTGACGACCAGCTTGGAGGTTGCATCAAGGAAGGTTTAGTCCTGTGCAGTCTGTCGCTGTCTTTATCTTTATGTTTTTTCAGAAGGTCTGCTGTCAGATGGCTTAGGGAAGCCATATCGGAATTCAAGGACTGTAAACGGAAATATCTGGCTACAATAAGGGCTAGACGATGAATAGTTCTGGCGTTAAAGCACACTGACAACGAGGGACGTCGTGGTCTGGGCCTAGACAAGTGACGCAGTAGGAGTGGAAGTCCCGGTGTGGTATTTGCTTTCCACAGGCGAGACAATTATTAACTTTTTTCTGACATTGGTTAGTGCAGGAAAAAAGGATCCCCAATGGGGTACTTAGCTTTCAAAGACTTCAACTTCAATTTGGAAACGAAACTCGGGTAGTGGCCAACCGGAACTCATGCAAACTGCTTCTGCTTTGGGCTTCACGGTAAGAAAGACTGATGTAATGGCATCGGCTGCCTTCCATTATACCCCTGACGACCTGACATCAATCTTCAAGCAGCAGCAACCGATGCAGAAATAATAAGTCTCTGGTATTCGGGCCGGCCAAGGGCTACTCCAGCAGGGATAGCCCAAATGTGATGACTGCAACAGTGAAATATGAAAAACACCATGAGCCTGCATACTGAACTCACGTTTGGTGGCAGCTGGAAAAAAAACAGAAAAAAAACAGAACAGCAGAGTCGCCGGAAGCTGTTGAAGACTGGGGGGGCAGAGGGCGAGAGGGGCACTTAGTGATCTAAAAACAGCAATTTTTTAAAACTATTTACTACCACAACATATGTTCACTTGGAGGACATTTCAAGCTTAGCCAGTTTTCCTTTTGGTGCTTGAATTAACATTTCCTGATTGGTCTTACCTATCCCCATGGCTGATAATTGTATATTAGCCATAGTGAGAATAAATGTGATCATACTATAGATAATTTGAGGGGACCCATATAAGGGATGCAGCATTTAGGAACTGCCTCTATCTTTTAGTGGCATAAGGGAAAATCCTGGAGTACATTTTCTATTACCCATCCTTAGATCCAAGTTGCATTTGAATGTGGACAGGGATGAGCTTTGTTTTACTTGAATGGCTAGTCTGTTCTGGAACAGTGGTAGCCTCTGTGATATATAGCCATCTCTCCACAACATTCAGTTTAGATACCCGGACTGAGTATTTCTGATGCCATTTGACTAGCTGATGTTCAGTAGCTCCATCTGTATTAGGTCGGAAGATGCCTTGTATGCCAAACATGTCACCTCTAAGCACTCTGTAGGACACTGAGTATAGTGATAAATGTTTGAGGTGGCTCATGCAAGACCTATTGTTTGGGACTTGCATCCTTTTAGTAAGGTATCTCTGTGGGTATTCCAATTGTTGCATGGGTCTGGACAGATACTGCCAAAGTGGGCATTTTACAAAATGAATGACCTAATGAGGGCTTTGTAAAGGGGGACAATAACATCTCTAGATCTAGTCAAAATAAATTTGTTTAAAATCTGTACAATATCGAAAGACTTTCTTAGGACTCTGGGCACATGTTGGTCAAAAGTTAGGTCACTGTACACACAAGTTCTCAAATGCCAAATAACTAGGTCAGTTCCCAGGGGGCACTGTCAATTTTGCAGTTCCCTGGAGTCAATGACTTCCTTAAAGGATATGATAATGTATTTCTTGGAGTTTAGTTTCAATTCAGGATTCTGGCACCAGTTATTGTTTGGGACAAACCTTCCTGCATGATAGCTAAGTCATTTGGGGATTCAATAACTGCTCCTAGCTTGCAGTCATCTCAAACCTAGTTGGCCAAAACCCTTTGGTATTTCCTTCTACTTTTGAGATGTATATGCTAAACAGAAAAAGTCTCAGCACCGAACTCTGGGGGATTCCATTGGTGACTGGTCTCTTCCCCTATTCTGATCTCCTGCATCCTGTGAGCAACCATACATGTATGCATTCTTTGATTCACCTTCCTGATTGTATTAAATTATATTCCTTGTATAATACAGCACCACGTGTTAGGATGTTTTAAATTTGTAGTTTGGAATAGTCTTCTAGTAAGCAATGAAACAAAATGTATGAATCAATAATGACAAAACTACCCATTTCAGAAAATGTCAACCATAAAAGGCCACACAAACTTCTGTCATTACCATCCACCAATATCAGTAAATATGCAAAATCTCTGCAGAAGTTAGTCAAATAAATAATTTCACATTAAAGGGTTCTGTAATTAATGGAGAGTTAGATGCTAGCAAACATTTTTATAGTTCATTGTTTCATCTATAAATAAAGGGCCTGTTGCCCTTGAAGAATAAATTGCCTATGCTACATTAAAAAAAATGATAAGCTAGTAATTTTGCAATGGGAAATGGATGGTAAACTGATAACAGAAACATAGTTACTAAGTAACTCCTCCAAAGGAGGACATTCATAGGACTGCAACACCCACTCCCTTTAAAGTACAACACAGCAAAGTATCAGTGATCCATCTGCATACCGTGGGAGTAAAACCCACAGCTTTCTGCATCAAAACCAAGTATACTACCTGTTGCGCTACTAACAATGCAAACAGCTTAGCATAAGTAGCACTAAACGTCTCTTTCCCTGAAGCTCTCAGCTACTTGTAAAATCCACTTGACACTCAACTAAATCTCTCAACTTTGCAGCATAAGAAATCTGGAAAAAGCCAAAATTTATTTGGGAGGGGGGCAAAGGCCCAAAATCAGGGACACATTTTAAATATTGCTTGTATAATCTTAGAAAGTGGCAAAAATAAAGTGTTTTGTGTTACCATGTGTTTCTGGAAAGCTAGAAAGACTGAAACTTAAAGGGCTATCATTATTTAGTGAACTAAGTTCTCACTGATTTGCCAGAAAACCACAAATTTTAAGAGGAACAGACCAAACGTATGGGCCAAATATTCTGTGAAAATCTGGACAGTTGAAAGCTATGGACTCAACTCCCTGAATCACAAGTGGTGGTATGGGTAGAGAATTCAGGCTCTTGTTTGAGCATGAGTAACACTAACCACCAGGTATACTTAACTGGGGGATTTTACACACACACATACACGCATACACACACACACACACGGGAGCAGCATAACTCCTGCAAATAAAAGAACAAAACTCTCCTTATCGGCATGACTCTGGCAGCACCAACAGAACAGTGGCAGCATAAGTCCTGTAACACAGCACAATAAGAGAACAAGAACAGCTAGTTTAGTTAGTTTAACTTCCAGAAGCGAATCCACATTAGCGTGAAAGCTCCACTTCATTATTTTTTTCTGACAGGTCTTGCAGCTGTAAAAGTGGGGGGGGGCTCCACATCCCCCTGGCTCTATGGTTCTGGCACCCATGCAGAAGAGCATTATTCATACTAGTCTTGCCTATATTTAGCTTTCTAAGTCTAACAAGTTCTCTCTTACTGACATATTTACCCAGCTGTAGGATGTTCACATTCTGAAAAGCAGTCAACCAATGGTTTAGGGTATCCCTTTTTTGCCTTTGTAGGCCATTAAAATTATGCATATACTGGTCTCCAGTGCGTGGAATGCTAGTGGCACTGAATACAGCCTGGGCAACACTATTCCATGCCTCAGACTCATACTGGGAGCCAGAATAATCCCCCTGCAGAAGCCTCTGGCTGTGGTGCTTTACCAGGAGTCCAATAAATATCCTGGACCCCCCACCTCTGTGTCCCAAACTTGGCACCTTCCTCCCTAATGTCAGCCATGCCTACCAGCCAAACTAGAGCAATGGAAACTGATGCTTTCCCACCAATTCCAGTTATCATGTTTACTGGTAGTGCATAAACACGAGCAATGATGCCAAGTGCATTTGCACAATCTTAAGCAGAGTGCAGCAGTGCCAAGTAGAAAGGACGTAAATACTTGAAACTGGAAGGTTAATCTTACACTTGGTCTTAGTTTGTGGGGGGTGTCTAGTGGTGCAGCCTGGAAATATATATTGGAAATTAAGAGGTAACTGTTAGATGGGTTAAGTTTGCAGACATGCACTGGGGGCATAAAGGTAATGACCTGACATTTGTTTTTGCCTTTATACACTGATGAAAAGTAATTTTTTTACACTGCAGGATTCAAACTTAGGCATAAGGGACAAAATATTTTCTTCCACAGCATTGATTTTCCATTTTTGCTACAGAAGAGTTCTGCTCAGTCACAGTTAGGAATTATACATAAACACAGGTGATACTTTGAGCTGTTACACATGTATGTGTGTGACCTGACAAGGTTATTGGATGCAAATCCAGTTGTGTATATGTATTTTGTAATTGTGAAGGCCATGCATGTCCAGATAGCAAGAATTATACTTGTAGAAATATAGTAGACAGTAGACTCTCAGTCATACATCTGAAAATAATGATGTCTCATCCCTCACACATATAATTCATATCGACTCTACTATCTAAAGTGTTGTAAGTATGAGTAAATATAATGGGAAGTGGAACAGCAGTAAAAGTGTATGTAATATCCTGTATTACAACCCAGGACCATGTGTATGGCAGTCCTACAATTACAATGGAAGGAAGTAGAACTGCAAATAATCCAGAAAAATCCACACAAGGAATGCTGAGAACAAAACTTTATAAGACGCAAAGCTTTCGGGTATAACCCTTTTTCAATACTAAGTACAAACATATAGTAAGCAACTGCTTTTATACAAGCCAGATAGTCATGTGACTGCAGCCAAAATCACATGACATATTTAAAAGTACAACAAATTTCAAAGAATTAAAAAAAAAAAAAAAAATATATATATATATATATATATATATATATATATATATATATATATATAAATACATCTCTCTCCCAAATATATAAATAGATACAATGATGCAAAAAAATATGTATAAACAAATACAAATAATACATATAAAATATGATGATAAATCAATCAGGTTAATAATATAATAAAACAAAACAAAATAAAATATTCATTTCAAATTACGTTGCAAGCCAACCAGAATGGGTTTAATACTGACAGTACTGTTAATGCCAGGGGGACTATCAGCTCCTAGGCGTACTATCCACTGATACTCTTTAGTCTCAAGATAGTTGTTAGTATCACCACACCTACTCGAGGGAGCAACTGAGTCTATAACCCTAAATCTGAACGTATGTGAATCCCCATAAGACTCAATGTGTTTAAATAAAGCATTCTGAGCACACTGCCTCCTTATTTCTGACCTGTGTTCAATGATTCTATCTTTAAGCCTACGAGTAGTCTTACCAATGTAGTATGCAGGGCATGCAACACATGTTGCCATGTATACCACATTGGTAAAGGTACAGGTGGCTTTTACATAGAATTTATATGTATAGTGTGTCTTCAAGTGTACATATGTAACAGATTCCAAACCATTGACCAAGTCAGAACAACAGGAGCAGTGATAGCATTGGTAGGTACCAAAATGAGATTCGGAACACAAAGGTCTATCAAAAGATAATTTAGAGGGAGGACGAAAATCCTTGTAACATGGCATGCTTTTAAGGCTCCTCATATTTCTGAAGCTAAAAAATGGTTTATCACCTAACAATTTCATAAGTTCAGGTGATGCCATTAAAATAGGCCAATACTTACGGATTGTGTGTTTAACAAGAGTAACCTTACTACCAAAACCAGTGACATATCTAAACCTCTGAAATTGATCAGTATTAGATGTTATGTTAGTTGTAATGTCAAGATTTATAAGTTGTGGACTTCTAAAGTAAGGAGCATATAATGAATGTCTATTGTCAAAGACATCATTTTTTAGTTCATCCAAAATGGTAACAGCATACCCACAGTCAAGAAAATCTTTATATGTTTCATTTAACTGTACATTAAAAATAGCATCATCCGTGTTAAGTCTACTCACTCTAATAAGTTGGGATTTAACCACACCCTTAAAAACATGCGGAGCATGCATGCTTTCTGCATGTACATATCTGCCTACATGTGTCTCTTTCTAAAAAACAGTTGTATTAAGAATTCCATTTTTTAGAAAAATACTAACATCAAGGAAAGAAGCCTCTTTACTAGTAATAGTTGATTTAAATTTTAAAAAGGCTGTGGTACTATTCAAATTCAAAAGATATTGTTCCAAACTATTCCTAGAACCATTCCAAATTAAAAAACAGTCATCAACAAAATGCTGATAAAACACAAAACGTATGTCCATAAAGTCAACACCATCATGCATATTATCCACTTACACCTGTTGCCACAAGAATGTTGAAATAACACTTGTCTATTTTTATTTTCATTGCCATAAACTGCACTGTCACAACAGTAAAAATAGGTTGCACACCCTGTACTAGAACCTAGGACCATCTGTAGTCCAACCCTACACTTTCATCTACTGCCACATGACTAGTTACATGACATTACCTAATTTCCTAATCATTCTTAAGATCTCAGTGTTAACCTCTGCGCAAAGCCACTTAGCATGTTTGCATGATGCCCAATAGAATTAACTGAATGCATCCAGTTTCAATTACTGGCTGTCTGAATCCTATCTGCAGGTGTTGGGGAACATTGCTAGCCACCGCACAACACTGCTAAGCAAAGCTGAGCAATGGAAAACAACAATTCCAGCAATGTATTGTTTTTGACCTTTGCCCCTTTACAGACACCTTGTTTGCAGGTGTGCTATCTGCTTCCTGAGTAGGCAAGTAGTCTAGTTTGCACACTGCTGTGCTTCGTGCAAACGAGATAAGCACAGCCAAACTTGACATTTATTTTTTCTCCGTTTCTCATGCTTGCACTAAGCCATGCATTGTGAAAACATTGCCCCCACAAAAAAAAAGAAAAAAAGGGAAAGTTAGTTGAAATGAGAAAAAGCAATCTATGACATGCACCCTACAAAATGATAGTACACATGAGAACACAGTAAGGGTGCCTTACCCCTCTTTGCCACGCAAACACCTTTGCAGCAAGGAACTGAAATCATTCTACATACAACCAAATGCAACATCATCTACAGTAATATGAAACCATATAACATTTATTTGCACATTTATTAATTTTGGACATAGTTAAATAGTTAACGGAGTGATCAAACAACCACTTATAAGTACTGCTTGCAAATATGCAGCTCTGTCTTACCTCTCTGCGTTTGTTCATAGGTTCATAGGTTCATACTAGGCTATCTGACCTAGGGCATTTATAAGCCTAGCCAGAATGTGTTTGGCTTTCACCACCCATTTTAAATTTATTTTGCTATGCCCTTTTTCCAGGTTAGTATACTGTGCCTCTGTCTAACAGTGACACAGAAGTGATACCCGGGGTAAACCTACGATCTCCCATCCACTCATCAAGATTCCTCTTGAAGAGAGTCAATGAGGGACTCTGCCTAACCTGGACTGGGATTTTATTCCAGAGTGAAGGGAGCCTCTGGGTTATGAATCTGTCCCTCCAGCATGTCCTATTTATTTCAGTGCCGAGGTTCAAGTCTCTCGGCGTGGCTTCGATTGGATTTGGATTTTCTGAGGTGCAGCATGTCCATTAATTCCGGGTTGGACATGGCTTTATCGTCAGGCACAGATCGCCTCTGAACAGGCGGTATGCCACTGAGTAGAGCTGGAGTTTCTTTAACGGGCAGCATATGGCATCTGTTTGAGCCCTTTGATCCTCTTGGTGAGGTACTTTTGGGGTCTTTCCAGTTGCTGCAGGTGTCTGGTAAGGTACATCCCAAAGGGCATTGTACTCAATTATGGGCCTGATGAGGGATGAGTAAAGAGGCACGATGACCTCCCCTGATCTAGATATGAATCCCTTCATGATTAGGTGGGCTATATAAAATCCACTTTGGCCACGTGGTTGTCAAATGAGAGATTGCTATCAACTTGGGTCCCCAGGTCCCTAATTACGTCTTCTGTACTTAATGGATTACCACCTATGTGGTAATTTGTGGCACTTTGTTTTTGCCAAAGGGATGACTATACACTTTTGGCATTTAGCTTGAGGCCATGGCTCTGGCACCAGTTGTCTGTTTCTATGAGGCCCTTTTGGAGGATGCTTGTGTCGGCTGGAGAGTCGATTATGGCGCCCAGTTTGCAGTCATCTGCGAACTTGGTCAGCCACAGTCCTTCCGTGTTGGCCTGTACCTCCAAGAAATATATACCGAACAAGAGAGGTCCCAGGACTGAGCCTTGTGGGACACCACTTGTAACTGGTTTGGAGTCTGACATGGCTCCAGTAATTCTAACCATGTGGATTCTGTCCTTGAGCCAGTTTGCAATCCATCTAGTGACATAGGGGTTTATATTTAAGCTTGTTGCTCATTCTTATCTTATCTGACTAATAATCTGAGACATGCAGTCTGTAAGCCATTCTATACTATTATCCTTAACGTGTGAGGATAGCAAATGGCAATAATATAATATGCAGTTGCCAACAAATAAAGGGGAGGTTGGATGTTAATGAACAGAACCTGTGAACTGTGTGTTGCTTACTTACATTTCCATCTTTGACAACATTACATCTAACACTTCGTATGTCTAACCTGACACACCCACTGGATGTAGGGGAGTCTGCATTGCTGCTGTGTTTTCCTTCTGCTATCAGTAATCATTCACAGTTGCAATCCATTAAAAAGAAACACTGAGGGAGTGCCTGCACTATGTTTACATCAGCCTCATGGAGCCAAGAATTTGAGATTCAGCAATTCTAAGAAGTTCACACTTCATTTGCATCTTTACCATGTTGACAGCCCTGAATCTACAACATATAAAGGCAACCATGAAGGTAGGGAAACTGAAGGTGAGGAGACTTGCTTATGTGGATAACACAGAAAAGAGGCTATTACTTTGGGATATATCTGCACAGAAGATTACTGAAGTTGAGAAGGTAAGCTTGCATTTTGTCAGCTATATACTGCATATGCTGAAATCTGATTAAGAAAAATCTGTTTAATAGTTGCATACATACATACACACATATATATATATATATATATATATATATATATATATATATATATATATATATACACACACACACACACACACACACACACACAAACATATAAAGTTTGATTAGCAAAGGCTACACTTTATCTGTATGTAGTAGAAGTGTTCTGATGGCATGGGCATGTTTGCCAGGGCATTTCACAGATATATATATATGATTGGCAAAACCTCAAAATGAAATGTTATGTGTTAAATCTGTATATATGAGTCAGGGACATTTCATTTGATTGTACTTTTAGCATTTCAAAGATGGTTTGTTAGCAAAAAGTGTCATTTGTCTATTTTTTGGGAGTGGAGGAGCAAAGCTGCATTTCTGTTATGACACAGACAAGGATATATTGCTGTTACTCTCCTTTTTTGCATCCAGCCTGTTGTTCATATTTCAAATCTCTAGACTCTTTTATGTTTCTTCAGTGGGTAATACTGAAATTATACTTTTTCTGTTTTAAATAGGAAAAATTATTTTGTACTTATGTGATAGTTACGGTTATCATCTTTCTGTTGTCTTTTAGGACACCCAGGACTATGGCATGCAGGCATCTCAATCTCAAACACCCTTCACTGACCCTGAAAATGAGGTAATTGTGGAAGCTTTTGGGCAAAATGGTGCCTTCCTACTTGACAGGGGACGTGAAGATATGTCAGGCAAAATGCAGATTTGGCAGTAGATAGTTGCAGATGTTAATGCAGTAGGTGGCCACAGCAGGACATATAGGGTGTGCCCAAAGGCCACTGACATGATCCCTTTTGCTTGGAGGAGAGCAGATGGAGTGGCCCATGATCAGATGGGTATTGAGGGGTGGGGAGAGGCTGCTACAGAACCACCACTAATGGCAAATGAAGAGTTCTTATCCATTGTCAGAGATCCAGTCAGCTCCCAGGAAACTGCAGAACAGCATGCCCTTGACACTGGTGCTACTGTTTCAGGGACAGCAGGCAGAAGCTTCCAATTAGTCTTTTGAACATGTTAGTTCTGTTTCACAAGAAACTTTTTTGGGGGGAGACTGAAGATTGCTGCAGTTAGTAACACATTCTGATTGATTTCACAAGGGCTTAGGTTGGATTTGTCATCAAAGTTCTTGTTGAACGTATAGTTAATGGATATGTAAAGGGGAAAAAGTATTACCCCTGTATTACTGCTAAAAGTGTGATGATGTTGTCCTTACTTTTTGCTTAACTTCTTCCATGACCATCCAGCATACAGAGCATACCATCATCTGCACAAGGTAAGCCAACCATTTTTATGTCAGTACTGATGAGCAATTCAAAAAAATATTTTAGTGTATGATGTTGATATCAGGACTGTTCTGTGTATTACTGTACTGTCTAATGTTGTTAGTATACACTGGACTATAGTAGTGTAGGCATTAATTGTTCCTGTGTTTGTTGCTTATTATCACAGTTGATCCTGACAGTGAAAGTGTGGGACTCTACCACCTGATGTCAAAGTATCAGCAGATTGTGATGATGATGGTATCCAAACAATGGCATAGTCAGGGGTGTAGAGGTTGAATCTGACACTGAGGCTGACATACAGCCACCCCCTGAAATTTCTTCGGACACATCCAGTAGGCCTATGCCTACCCATTCCAGTGAGCCCTCAGATATTGGACAGGTGGAGGGCAAAACAATCGTTCAGGGAAGTGTGGCTACTGTGGTTTCAATGCCTGTTGACTCAGACCATAGCCAAAGTGTGGGCATGGTGCCATGCAAGAGGGTTGTCAGGGGTGCTCGGAAGAGGCCTGCTGTACATCCTCCAGGTGTCTCTTCCCGTGCCACTCAATGTATGTATGAGACTGTCATGGAGGCACAGGCATGTTACCACAGGTCCTCCAGAGAAATGCTTAGGGCTGTAGATGTGGCACAGGCTGACATGCGTGACTGCCTCCACCATGTTGCCGATTCAATGGATCAGATGAATGATACATTGGAATGAGCTGTGTCAGTGATGGAACGTCTGCTGGGAGAGGGAAGGCATCCTCGTGGGTATAAGTCAGCCACATCATCTGCTGTTAGCCAACACAGCTGTGCCTGATCAAGCTCTCATAGTGGTAGTACTTTCACTGCTCCATCAGTGGTTGAGCTGTCCACACCCAGATGTGGCAGGTCATAGTGTCATGGTCCTGGGCATCCTCATGAGTGGAGCATGTCCAGCAGACATCAGTCATGTTCAGGTAGCAGCAGTGCATCTGACTGTGGGCGTGGATGTGCCAGTGCAACTCCTGGCAGAGACATTTCTCGTGGTCAGGTATGACAATGATGAACTTCCACCTCTACCATGCACTGCTCACTCCTGTCCAACTTACCAAGAAGTAGAGCTGGCACAGAGCATGACTGTGATCATGCAGACACACACACAATTTCACCTGGAGGACCCATACAGATGCACATATAACAGTTACAAGGATCAGCCATGAACCATAAAACTCATTTTCTCTCACTGGCCATTTGTTGCTTTATCTGAATACCTGCCTACTTTTCTTTCTTACTTACACACACTCACCAACTTTTTGTGTCAGCCTAGGCTTCCTACACACACACACACACACACACACACACACACACACACACACACACACACACACACACACACACAAAAAAAAAACACTCCTGTAAGTGTGATGATAACTGTGCTATATCCCTATTTTGTATCTTTTGTATTCAGGGATACATATGTTTTGTGTCTGATGCTCAGGGTGCATAACTGACTTAGTGCTTAGTATATCTGCATCTGTGTTGCTGAACTGGTGATGTACCTCTGACTTGCATTGGTCTTAGAAAGTTAAACAGCTGATAGTGTCAAAATGTTTTAATCTTATTGTTAATGATCTTGTGAGGGTTGTGAAGTCTGAAATTGAAATGTGTATTACTACTTTTAACTTCACTCTTTAATGATTTTCTAGTACAAACTTATGGAGCTTAACTGAGGGCATGCAATGACCATCACTACTTTTGTGAGGCATGACTGTGAATCTTTGATGCCTGAGGCCTACTACTTAATAATGGGCACATACAAGTCAAATAAGTCTGTGGTCACATGTTAAGGTAATTTCTGTACAAATCTCCCACCTTTTACTTTATTACACTACCAAGTAACATACAAGGATATGCTAATCATTCATATTATTACACAATACACTCCACTTTCAACACGTAACATGTAAATCGAGCAGTTGCAACAGTTTTAGTTGAGGGCTGACTCTGATGCAAGCAGTACACAGCCAATATAGGGGTAGGTAAAGGCTGTGAGACTTGCCTGGCATCAATGTTACTATATGTATATGAGTAGGAGGAGGATTTTAGGCCCTTAGGTGGTGAGTGAGTGTATTGTGTGTTGTCTCTTAGCCAATGTGAGGGCATACTGAGCACGCCTACATATGCCTACACACACAGCAGCTGCTGGTTTCCCCTCTGACTTCTCACCTGCATGTGGTTGTGCTGACTTTAACATTGGTGGTGGGATGTGTGCCCCTTCCCCTTTTTGATACTGCTGAAGCTGTTTTCCCAAAATGATGTTGAGTAGCATGGCACATACTGTGAATATTTCAGTGTGTCTGTGGATTGTACTGCAGGGCTCCCCCAGCTGTATCTAGGCACCGGAACCGCGGCTTCAGCAGCCCAAACACACAGTCTATGATATTTCTGTTTTGAGCATGTGTCTCTTTATGGGATTCTTCAGCAGGTGTGTGTGCATTTCTGATGGGTGTCATCAGCCACGGCTTAAGTGCATAACCTGCATCCCCCAGTAAATGACCCTGTAGGATATTCCCCTTTAGTGAACATCTGATACAGTTGGGAGGTGTGCCAAATATGTGAGTCATGATAACTGCCTTGGTAGCCAGCACACACATTCAAGATGATTCCCCTGGCATTACACATGACTTGGCAGTTTAGGGAAGCCCTTTCTATTAATGTAGAGCTTTCCTGTTCCCCAGGTGGTGCCTTAATTTCTATACTTCACTTAAGCCTGTTGCACATACATGTGAATTAAAGCAACAGCAGTTTTTAACATTGTTTCTGTGTGCAATCTATGGCACCAAGAACGTCGGAGTAGTGTGCTACAGGGTAGAACTCCTAAATATTTCTGGGTCTATCCTCAAGAGTACAAGGAAAATATATGTGGTCACTAGCATTTTGCAGCACAGCATTCAGGAATTGATGGAGGATTCTGGATGCTGATGCCTGTGACACCCTGAGCATGTCACCTGTTGGTCTCTGAAAGGTACATGCAGCTAAAATTCTAAGTGCTACACATACCTTTGTTTCCACTGGGATGGGATCCCCTCAGTTTGCCCTGGCTCTGAGTTGAGGATGAAATAGGTTGCAGAGTTCCTGTAGTGTGTCTCTATCTACCCTGCAGTGCTCTACAATTTTTACATCATGTAGATTGTGATGTTACCTGGGGTCTGAAAACTCTTCTCCTTCTTGGCCTTGGTCTATTAGCAGCAGCAGCACAGACTTCACTTCACTTCAGCCTGTTGCACATACATGTGAATTAAAGCAACAGCAGTTTTTAACATTGTTTCTGTGCAGACTCCTTTCTGTGGCTGTATTCCAATAGGTTTTGGAATTTGCAGGGAAACCAGCACTGAGTCTACATGGTAGCTTTATAGCTTGTTGAATAGCTCCTCCACCTTGGATTAGTTGATAAGCATACAATTTAGCAGCTTATGCAGTAATTTGCATTCCACAGTGTTTATCTTGTATGCGCGGCAGTGCACAGCTCTACACACCATGTAGAGCCACATATTGAATCCAAAACAGTGTGATACTGTTTGTGTGTTGTGCACATGATGTAAACGGACAGTGTAAGCTTTACTGAATCTGGGTGATACTTTAGATATGCAAGTTTACTACACATGATCAGAATATGAAATGGTCAAACAACAAAAAAAGCACTAAGAAAAAAATAATCTAATATCAAAAAATAGCTAAGTAGTAGCTTCACCCTAGGTGGAGTGACACGATTCTCTTCTGATCTGATTGTTTTGATTGAGCTGTTAGGTCATATGGTCATATGATCCTTTTGTTTATAATCAGGCAGCTTTTAGTCTGTGATCTCAGATTTCAGTACTATGGCGGGAAGGGTAAATTAACACTTCAGGAAATGCAGATAGCTTCCAGCTTCCACTGTGTGCTCATTTTATTTACAGCCCCATGCTAACAGGAAAGCTTTATAACTTCACTTTGAAATGTAATAAAGTAATACTTATATAAGCTACTGTTGTTTTTTTTTGTTTGTTTTTTTTATTATTTATTTATTTTTTTGCATCTAAGTGGTTCACTCTTACTCTGCAAGCACACACGGCAGTGGACTTTTTATAATATTTTCTACAACATAGTTGCTTAGTTGTTTGGGTTTACTGATGATGGAAATGGATGCAGTGGATGCATTTTATTATATTATCTGGAGCAATGTTATTCGTTTGTTAATTATATTGTCTGGAGCAATGTTATTCATTTGTTAATGTAACTGCTCAATGATGTGACTTTTATATACATGTCTCTCACTTTGTTGCTGTGGTGAGTCCTGCTTTGTTACATGGGAGAAGGACACCACTTATGAGAGATATCCTTAGGTGATTAGTACAGGAAGCATTACTGCTGATGCAGAATGAATAAACACAATGTGACAGAAAACAGAACAAAAAGTACAGAGCTTGCAAACTGGGATACTTTCTTGCAGATGCCAGAGCACTATGCAAAACAGTCCACAAAATATTGGGCCAAAACAGCAAAAAGAGCCAATTCGAAGGTATTCAGAATTAAGTTTTCCAGCACAAAGTAAAGATCGAAAAAAATGTCACTTGCTTACTAGGTGGTCTTGCATGTAAATAACTGCTTTGTACAACAACATAGATAATGGAACCCCGTACAAACCAGTAAAAAGCTACTGCAACTCCTACTTTTATCAACAGACTGTGAGCAGTGTAGATATAATATAATTTTGTCTCTCTGATACTCTCATCAGTTCTTCTGCTGTGCATACTACTGGACCCCTTCCCCTTTTCTCCTGTTTACTGTATCAAAAATAAACAGCTTTCCAAAAAGCTTTGCTTTATTTTATATTCTATATCTAAAAAAAATGCCTTTAGGTACTGATCTGGGATAGCTGGTTGATTTTTTTCTCATCTCACAGCTTTTTCCAATTCCTGGATCAACCAGCTCCATTTGCCCCTGCTTTGCTCGGGCTCACTCTGCTCCTCTACCACCATTCCCACCCACCTCCACTTTCCTCAAACTTATACACTCACTTTAATTAACCACACCCACATAACCACTCAATTTCCTCCTTCCAGTCAGTCCTAGATATCCAATCACTCAAGACTACCTCCTCCACCCTATTACTCTAATTAACTCTTAACTACCTTCACTTTTTTCACTCAACATACAATACGTTACTCATCCTCCTTAACTCCCTCCTTCTACTCACTCTTCCCTACTCCATCTCCTATCACCCCCACTACCACCATTACCAAACTCTTTTCCTATCTCCCTCAATCACTACAATCCACTAACCTCTATAAACTTCTCAATAGCTCCCTAACAGTTTACTCACTTCCAAACTCTCTTACAAAAATGTAAAATACTTCTACTTTCCTCTCCCCCCAAAAACCTAAACCCAAACTTCTCTTCCACAACCCCATTACCACAGCATACAAACCCAAGCCTTCAGCTTGCAGGCGATATTCACCTCCACCCTGGCCCAACCCACCAACTCAACCACAGGTAATCATATTCACCCCTCTAACATCTCCACTACATTACCTGACCATTCTCCCTCCTTGCCCCTATACCCCCTATCCAAACTCCTCAACCTCACACCCCAAAACCGTGAAAAAAACTTTCCCACAGTATTCAAATCATTGCTAGCAAAATTACTTACTTCTATGCCCTTATCTCTTTCTATAACTCTAACATTCTCATCCTCTCAGAAACATGGTTACAACCCCATATTACAGACTCTGAAATTCTCCCCTCTGGTTAAAACTTCTTCCGCTTCGATTGACACAAAAAACAAGGTGGTGGAGTAGCTATCGTATACTCTGTCACACTTTCTCTTTATCTTCTTCCTACATCTCCTCCCAATTTCCATCCAGCTGAAATTCTTATTGCTAACTATAAATTAAATAATCAAAAAAACCTAGCCATAGTAGCAATTTATATCCCACCTGGCAACAACATCCTTACCCTCAAAAACCTTCTCTCCTGGGCATCTCAAAACATCTCTTATGAGACTATCAACCTAGGTGATGTCAGCATTGACTGGAACTCACTTATTTCCTAGTCTCCCAGTACTAGGATCAATCTCTTAGGATTCTCTCAACTCATCACCTCTTCCACCAGTATCAATAAACACCCAAATAACAGCACTACCCTTGACTGGATTTTCACCTCTAACCCAAATCTGTATCACAATGCCACCACTCTACCAGACTCCCTCAGTGACCATCTCCCTACTCACGTGTTATGGCACTCATCTCATCTGCTAAAACCTCACCAGTACAAAGACAGCCATAATATCTCTATCTCTCTATTTTCTGCCCAGATGCCTTCAATAATTTTCTCCGCACTATTAACTGGTCCTTTCTGTATGTCCTCCCTCTCAATGAGGCTGTCTCCAAGTTTAACAACACCTTCCTGAATATCCTAAACTCCTTAGCTCCTACTAGAAAAATAAGAATAAAAACAAACTTTGCTCCATGGTTTACCTAATCCACCCATAAACTAATGCTTAAACAAGACAGCGCCTGGAAAACCTGAAAAAAAAACTCCCACTGCCATCTCCAAACCTATAGAGAACTTAGGAACCTAACAAAGAAACAAGTCTATCTGGACAAAAAAAAAAACAATACTATCAAAAAACACTAGATAACCCCAACATGAAAAAGTTTTGGAATAGTATTAACAGACTCCTACATCCAGGCAATCCTTCTACCCCCAGCTTTTGTCCTAACAGCTCACCAACAGACACTGCCTCCTTTCTTAATTCCTTCTTCATAGACTCTATAAAAAGGTTAACTAAACATGGCAATACCTCCCTCTCCCCTTCCCTCTACCAATTCCACCCAGTTTTGTCTTAAACCTGTCCCTACTGCAGACATCAAATCTCTTCTTACCAAACTGAAAACCTGCACCCCCTCTGCTGACAACTTACTGTTCCTTAAACTTGCAGCTAACTATGTTGCACATCCAGTCCCCATATTAGTAAACAGGTCAACTCAACAGTCCCTGACATCTAGAAAAAATCCTGTCTCACTCCTTCACAAAGGTGGAAATTCAACTGAACCAACCAAATACAGACCTATCACCATTCTATCCCCTTATCCAAAATTCTATAAAAATGTATTCATGACCACCTTCTCAAACACATCATACAAGACAACCTGTTAACTCCCTCCCAAGACGTTTTCCGTCATCACCACAGCACCTCTACAGCTCTCATTTAATTTACACAGAACACTGCCAAAGCACGGGATAATAACAAACTAGTCTCATGCATTCCTTGACCTACCTAAAGCCTTCAACACCATTTCCCATACCCTACTGCTCTCAAAACTGTCTTCCCTTAACCTACCTTCTTCTACTATACTACGGTTCTCCAGTTACCTCTCCAACAGAATCCAATCCATCAAATGGCTTTCTGCCTCCTCCCCCTTCCTCTCAATTCAAACAGGTGTCCCCCAAGGGTCAATCCTTGGACCTCTCCTTTTTAATAGTTTTACAAATAACCTACACACTTCCTGTCCAAACTCCTCACTAATACAATACACAAACAACTCCACTTTTATTTAGTGCTCTGATAACCTTCCCCACCTCCTTGCTCTTACTCAAGATTCCCTCCTTTCAGGCGAAAAATGGCTGACCAATAATCAACTACTCCCCATCCTAAAAAAAAAAAAAAAAACTTCTACTCTTCCTCCCCAAATTGCTACAGGAACATAAAAATACCTTCACAGTATCTTCATAATAATACATTTATCTCTGTTGAACCACATACTAAACTTCTGGGTGTAATCATAAATGACCGACTAAAGTTTGACATACATATTCAGCAAGCCATCAAAAAGACCCACCAAAATCTTGATCTCTTATACAGACATAAAAAAAATATATCACTATTAACGCCAAATTTCTCTAGCACAGACTTTTCCTTCTCCCAAACTTAGAATAAAAAATCAATAATCCACAAAGTCACTGAAAAAAATCAAATAGTTCAAGGTTCTTCTCGGAAATAAGCCCACACAATAGCTCCTAGAAAGGCTGTATAAGCGCTTTCATTCGTTTATTCATTCATAAAAAACAGAACTTCATCAGATACCTTCTCCCAAACTTACTCTATGCAGCCCCTATTCTCATCAATATTCAATCCAATCTATTAGCTAAACTTGAAACCACCTACAACAAAATAGCCAGATTTGCTGCCAACCTTCCCTAATTCTCTCACCAATGAATAGCTCTAAAAAACCTACAATGGCTTGAGCTCCATAACCAACTCTTTCCTCCCCAACTCCACCTCACACACACTATCTTAAATGAATCCTCCCAATGTCCTACCCTCACGGGCCTCATCACTCTCTACTTTCCTAAGCACAACCTACACAGCACAGACCTACACCTCTTGGACATCAACAAACTCAATAAAAATACTGGCAAACTTTTATACAGCCACTATGTCACCAATGCCTGGAACAAACGTCCTCTTTCTCTAAGAACAAATGGCAACTTCCTTAACTTCAAAAAACTTTGAAAGGACTTATTTACTAATTCCTGGACCTGTCCTTGTCCCACTTCCAACTAAACTACTCCCTCTCCTCTTCTCCTTGCCCTCTCAGGTCTCACACTTTACCACAACTACTCATTTAAGGTTTTTATGATATTCGACCAACTTTGAATTTCTCTCTGATGGTAACTGTCAGATAGAATCAAACTTTTTATATTATATTTTATATACTTAATATGTACAATGGCTGTTTAAACCCTTAGCATTACTCTTGTATTCTAACGTGTTCTGTTACAAGTTGTATTCTGTTTCTCCTGTGTATATACACTTGTATGTTAATATTGCATAATGTTTTGTTTTTATATTTATTTATCTGTGGAGCTTTTCACCTTGCTTCTCCACTGAAAAAGGACTCTGCAGCTCAGTCAGACTAATCTAACAAATGTCAAATAAATAAATGTCAACTAATAAATGCATAAATAAATAAATAAATAATAAATAAATAAACTTGAGTGAAGTCTGCAAAGAAAGAGTAGTATCCACGGGAAGGTATGCTAAAATAGCCATCAAACACCCCTTTCTAAAGGAGTAAGACCGACCACAGGCTACTAACTCACACAAATATTTGACCATCACTAGTACATAATCCTTGATTGGGTCCTGGTGATCAGTGTAGCACCAACTAGAAAATATTGTGCACTTTTTAACAGAAGATTTCCTAATAGCAGGTTTTCTTTTCTTATTTAGTACCTGCCGCACATCCTCAGAAACAACGTGCAGAAAGGTATTAAAGTTTAATCGTACATTTTGAGGAAGAGACCTTTCCTTTTTTTGAAGGGTCCCTGTTTTTCGTTGGACACTCCTGCCAATTTATTTTAGATCCCTGTCTGCTCTGGAAACATGTTGGGATTGCTTGCTTTGCTTTTTGGAAAAAAAAGCAAGAACCAGAGGTTTTGGAAGATTTAGAAAAGAGGGCTGAAATATCTTAGTAACTCTGGATCAATTTGCTTCTTTCATCAAACTGTTTATGTACCTGAATAGCAGAAGAATGAAAAAAAACTCTTTATCCAAAGGGGAATTTAAAATCCCATATTTTACTTCTTTAGAAAATTTCTGATTACATACCCAGACAAAGCATCTCATTATATAAGCAGTAGTCGTAGCCCTGGACAAAGCACAATCTTACATACTATTTAGAGATTTTTCTAGACACTTGAGAAAGAGAAGCAATGATAACATTCAGAAAAGACTTTCCTTTTGAGGATAATGTGGCAGAAAAGTTCCTCAAACTTTTTACACCAGTCAATATATACTTCAACATAGTAGTCTCATAGTACAGGATTCTTCATGATAGAGGTGAGGAACTGAAAATTCTCTTACCAAGCCTGTCAAAACATTTACCAGCCTTGTCTGAAGGTGAATGATTAGCATTGACTAGAACTTTGTTAGTCACTGGAGAAGAAATAAAAATTGCCACTGGGTCAGACCTGAAGTGAGGAAAACAAATACTTGTTAGACTGAGGAACTTTGTAAAATCAAGACTACTGCAGGCAAAATCAAAAACATCTTCCAAAGCGACTTGTAAAATACTATATTAATGCCTTAAGGACTGGGAAACAATCTGTTCACCAAAAAATACATTGTCCATTGTGTACACAGTCTTCTGGACACAGTTTCAGAAAACGAAAACATCTCTGTAGTAGAAACTGACGAAACAATCTCCTCAGAACCAGAGTAGAGTGCCTGTGAGGAAAATAAGGGAGAAGCCCTGCCCTGCCATTATCAGAATCCTCTGATAAATGTTCCTCAGGATTTCAAAGCCTGCAAGGTAAGTAATTAACCTTTACTAACATACCCACTGTGTTCAGATAAAATACATTTAGCCTTTTGCTTCTTTTTTCCAAGGAACATCCCTAGGATGAGACCAACTGAAGGATGACATTTCATCCCGGATAATAGGTTTCTTACCCTGGCCACCCTGGGAAGAATCTCCAGGAGAAACTCTCACGCTCAGTATGGAGACTGGAACAGCTGCAGTGAGCGTGGCTGAGTCCATGGTACAGGCAAGGGCTCTTTATTTTGTTTTTCCTTTTCAGGTACTGCAGGAGGAAAGACCGTAGGACCATTAAGGGTATCCATGCTCCTGCTGAATGAGAATCCTGTTTTTTTTTCAGTATGTACTGCTGGATCAACATGTTTGGAAAGTAAGCTGTTACTGTAGTGTTCACAAGCAGTACATGCATTTACTGTTCTCTACACAAACAAATATCACAAAGATGAAAGAACAAAGCAGCAAAGTGATTCCCTCACAATGCAGAAGTCCTTTTTGCAGAAGGTGTCACTGAATTAAGTAAAAATACAGATAAGTTGTACACAAGTACACTTGTAATCCTTAAAAACATTTAATTCCTTCAATTCACACACACAAAAGTACAAAAAAAGCATTTTTTCACAAAACGTGCCCCAACCACAGTTAAGTCACAGAAACTAAAATTAACTCATCTTATGTCAAGACAGTAAATTGGTGATACTCTTAAAGAGACTCAGTCCTAATTACTTGTCAAAAAATATATATATAAAAAAATTATGTGTGGTAGGATTACCCAAAGGGAACTTATCAGTCATGAATTAAAGATCTGAGCTGATCAGTAATCCTGTGAATGCAAGAGGTGTAAGAAAGTACTGAAGGAACTGGCACCTAAACTACTGTTTTTTTCCCCCTTGGATCTCAAGATACAGCAATCTGGATGCATGTGTGGTGGGGAGCCAGAGGCTTTTGAATACTGTCCAGCCATTTTATCTTGGACAGGGTATAACCAAATAGGTACAAGCTACTGCAGCAGTGAGAATGATGCGTGTCACTGTTACATAATATGCACACTACAGATAAGTCAGCATCCAATACTAGGCATGTGGAAAAGAGACTATTGTTCTACACTGATGAGGAATCATCCCTGGTCCTGATCCTCTTACAGAAACAGTGCTTCAGGGAGAGGATTTATAACCGGCCATCCATAATACCACTTGTTCTGCTTGGGCACCACCCAGCCAGAATTTTAAGGAGCTTATGTAAGGATACTTTAGGTGGATTAGTTTAACATCTGTAAAATTTAAACAATCCCTGAGATATTTCAACATACATGGGCACAATACAATTTTCATTTTCTTTTCTGCAAATTTATATAACAAGCCACTTAGCATTACAAATCATATGCAGCCTAATACCTTATGTGCCATTACTACAAATTCACCCTTCTAAAAGCATCAAGCCCAAAGTAATCAAAATCTTCTATATACTTACACCTTGCCAGTCTTCCTGCATCACATGTAGGGACTGTGGACTCACAGCCCAACTACTTAAATATGCCCACTCGGAAACTAAACAGATTTTTAGCAAAATAATTAGAGAGTTTACAGCAATAAGTAATTATTTGTGTGTCCCATAAACAGTACAACCTTGGAGGGGGAATCTTAAAGTAGTAGGAGAGTTAGGGAAAGACTAGCTCTCACATGGAGGTTAGAGGGTGTATTGATCCTCCATGTTAATATTCTTTATGAACTGGTTACTTGTACTGCTCAGGGGTTCTCTCCTTTGCATATGTTGTCTTTGTAAATAACTCTATTATTTCTCAAACTATTCTGTAAAGTTTACTCTAGGTGTTGTGGGGGGCCTTTGCCCCCCAATGCCTCCAGGTAATATAAATATTCTCCTAAGTTGCACTAATCGTGGGGAAGGGAGCCAATTTAGGTGAGTCTGCTATACTGCTGGTGGTGGTCTTTGTTGCTACAATTAACCACTGCTGTTTTTGTCCCTGTTTTATGGTTTTGTTAATTTTCAGGTACTGATTTTCACGTATGAATGTGAGATTTTTTTCAAGGATGCAAAGGAAATGCTGATGCAGCAGAACAGTGAAGATTAAATGAGGACACTGTTCAGATGACTACATGAGGAAGTCAGCATACAGACCACATGGTCTTTAGACAAGCAGCTGACAGAAGCAAACAAGGATATAACCAACACATTTAGAATCTGGGAATGTCTTAAATGATGATGTCCTAATACACTAGCAGCCTTATTAAGCCTAAAAAGAGCGGCATAAATCCAAAGTGAATGAAAAGAAGGGTTAGCATTCGACTTACAACTGGCTTGTTATGGGGGCTCAGTCCAATGTTAACATAATCACATACTGGTCCACTTCCATGTTAACATCAAATAGGGTGTAGAGAGATTCACCTGTATTTCTGTAGATAAGCCTAAGTCCTTCAAGTGAAATGAAACATAGACAAAGCAGGCACAAAGGAGTAAGAAACATGGAAAATCATTTTATAGAAGTCATGGTAAACGACAAAATAGAATTATAAGTGAAAGCAACTGAGAACAGTGGTGAAACAGACCCATGCACAAAGTAAACGGTGGTGATGATGGGGTAGACAGAGTGACACTCAAAATGCTTAATGTTTTACTCAAACAAGAAATAAAATGGGACTAACATTTTTAATTGAACAATACCCACCATGTCTACTGAGATCATGATGATCCCTTGAATGTAAATTCTCTAGTGGACAAGTCTGGGAAAACATATTGCTGAAATTCATATTCATCAAATCACAAAACAAACTTCTTTTAGGGCGTGATAAAATGATACCAGCCACAGAATGGTGCACTAAAGTGATATGCATTGTGCACTGCCTAACCACAGAGTGGCATGTTGATGCATTCTGTTATGCCCACAGGTTCTCAGCTGGTATCATAGAGTCTTCATCAAACTACAGATTAACCCTTTAACAGCAAAACATTACTTTGGGCATTCCATACTGTTAACACATGTTTTACTGTACTAAACCAGGGGCTAGTATTCATAGAGATAAACTGTACAACAGTACAAGGCTTGCAGAGCTGATGATCCATAAATATCCAAATCAGAGAAGTATCACTTCTAAGCACTTACCTGTGCTGTGGTTAATGCTACATAATTGCATAGGGTTTCAGGTAAGCAAGGCAGTCTAACTGTGCAGCAAAGTTTGCACTCCCTTTATACAAAACATTTATGAATGAAGGACTTGTGTTAGCATATGCAAGCCTTGTAAAACTTCATGCTACAACTGACACCAAGTGGCACTTAGACAATGTCAGGCATACAGCACTGTACACTTCTGTATCAAGTAAAATGGATGTAAATGAGCTGCATTAAAAGGGGAGGAAGGGAAAGTACAGGACAGACAGAAAAGGGGAAAGCAGCAAGCAATGAGACGTGGTTTGCTCAAGAAGCAGTAATCATCAGCCATATACCTGCCCTATGCTCCTTCCACTGCCTTCTCAACCAGTTGCAGAAGCTGTAACTGGGCCATCTTAGGCAATGGTGCCAGACTACCTTCCAGTAAGTAATGGGAGCCACTCTCAGGTGCGGGACTAACAGTCCCAACCCCCTCCCCCAACATCCTCCACAGGGGCTGGGCTGCTGCAGAACTGCCTATGGAGCATATGGAACATTTGGACCAGCAGGAAGAGAAGACAATAGATAAAACAGGCATAGCATGACTGAACATAATCAATAAAAGAATCAAAATGCATGAGACAGGTTGGCACAGTTAACTAACTATCCAGCCACAGCTCCCTACCTGTTACTCTTACATCCTGCAGAAAGTTGCACAGCTCATGTCTGATTCTGCCCACACTGCAAGAGAAGGGGCCACATTAGAAGACTGTGATGTGGAGAAGGTAGGACAGCAGATTACCAAGTACAAGGCACAGTCTTCTTAAGTGTATACCATGCACAAGACTACTGTGAGGCAATATGCAGACATATTTACATATACATAAACCAGCCATGGTACACAAGACACCACAAGTGGGGTATGACAGTGGCACTATCACAGGTTCTGGTTGATGTAAAAGAACCCACAGCACCTATATTTCACCGAGCAGGATAAATACCACCTTAGGACTTCCCTGAAAAGAGGCTACTAGCCGATTTGGACTAACCCCATCAACAAAGAATGAATAAATAAATATAATAAATAATCTAGATTTCATTCAATCCCAGAGTTCCCTTTCTTGTTCCTCCCCTTGCCAAGATCTATACACACAGGAATCTGATCTGGCGTGGGGGACATGTTTCAAACATGAAAAGGTTCATGGCCTTTAGTCTGCCACAGAAAGAAATGACCACATAACTATCAAGAAAATGAAAGCTCTCATTTTAGCTCTTCTTTCTTTGAACCACCTTTGATCCCCAATCCTCTCTGAATATTCATGGACAATACCACAATGCTGTTCTATTTAAACAATCAGGAGACACAAAGTCCTACCCCCTCTGCAGACTAGCTATGATATTTTGGAAAGTTGCCTTACAGTACAGTCTCCTTTCAAGCAATATACATTCCAATAGAAACATGGTAATAGACCTTTTGAGCAGATTCAGAGCAAACCTTCACAAGTGGATGTTGAGAAAAGTTGTTTTTCTGAACATTGCTCATCAGTGGAGTATGCCTCAAATAGATTTTCTGCCTTCACTCAGAGCAGGCAATTCAGGTTACTCTGTTCCAGGCTGCGATGTCCAGAAACATGGAAGCCGGAACCCATATCATTCACTTGGAGGGAAATTTCCTCTATGTTTCCCCCTTCCTCTTACTCCCAATGTCCTTATCAAAATTGAGAAGGACAAGCCCAAAATATTGCTTATGACTCCCTTTTGGCACAGACAGCACTAGTTCTCCCTTCTCTTTCATGTAGCTAAGGGCAGTCAGCACAAGTTACCTCACAGAATGGACCTACTCACACAACACAAGGGCTTTCTAATTCATCGACTTTTCCAGATTCCATGTCTAACAATTTTAACGAGAGAATTTTAATTCCATTTAGGCAACATTTTCTAGGTTCTACGGGAAGCTAAAGCACCTGATACAAGAAAATCTTATTTTTCAAAATGAAAAAAAGTCTGTTTGACGGCAAAGAAAGAAACAAGATGCTCATCAAATAAATACATCCAATTATTTTCTTATTTGTGTGACCTGCTCAATTCTGACCTTGCATATCCTTCTATCAAAGCTCATTTGGAAGCCAGCTCTGCCTGCCTGTCTTTTGATCCACTACTTTTCTCATGTTTTGAGGTCAAATTGTTATTGAAAGGTGTCCTTCATATTAGATCTCCAAAATGGGCAATACTTTATCTTAGGGATCTAAATAATGTTTTGGAAAAACTCACATTGCTACTATTGAACCTGCTTTTTCCCCATCTTTCTTTTAACTTTGACTTCAACAAAAATGGGTGTTGGAATTGCAAGACTTAATGCCCTTCCCACCTTATCTTGTTTTCCACACAGACAGGATTAGTCGTAGAACCAGCCATTCCTTCTTGTCTAATGTGGTTAATGAGCTTTCCTTGAATCATTCTATTGGTCTCCCTACTTTTATCTCCATCTCCTCAAAATAAAGGAGAAAGACTTCTGCACTCTTTATATATAACAGACAACTCATAATTTTACCTTGTTAAAAATCAAGGATATTAGAAAATCTGATCAGCTCTCTTTTCAGAACAAGAAATTAGGCCTTACAGTTTCAAAGCCAACAATTTCTAACTGGATTTCTAAGGCCATTTCTTTATTTTATTAATTTCTTAGAAAACACCATTCTAGTCTGGTTAAAGCCCATTCCACATGAGCAGTTTCCTCCTCTGGTGTCTTATTCAAAGACCCAGATTCTAGATTTATCCTAGAAATAGCTACTTGGTAGTCTATCCACACTTTTACCAAACATTACAAAATTGATTCTTTCTCCAGGGCTTGAGTGGGTTTTGCTAGATCTATCTAGCAAGGAACTTTAGACCATAGCTCTCTATCTTTTTCCCTCATTCCTTTCTTCTTAGACACCTTTGTTAAACTCACCAAAGTTAGTAGTACTGCAGCAGTGATACAAGGAAGGACATAATATAGTTATGTAAGAACTTACTATAACTACAGATGTCCAACTGATCACTGTTGCATTGTTACATCCCACTGTCCTTTGTCCCCATTTTTGGATATAACTTTCTTCTTTCTCCTTAACCTAGTAGGGCTGTTGCTTCCACCTCTTCACTTCACATATACCTTCATAACTAGTTGCTTTAGCTTCTGCTTCAGTACCTTGATCTGTGGCATTTCACACCTGAATGTCCCTTATTTACCCCCATCACCTCCTAGCTGAGGTCATGTGTCAGACATATGGCAAGAGAGAAGGGTGACCAGACTGTAGCATGCTGACTAGACATACTGCTATTTTTGGCAGGGTACCCTGGTTAGTAATACTGCAACAGTGATCAGTTGGACATCTGCTGTTATGGTAAGTTATTATACAACTGTACTTTTTTATAGGAACGTGCACTGCTTTAGTGTCATACAATAATTAGCATTCTCTGTTTTCTCCAAGCTCTCATTTCTAAACAACTTAAACATTTATCACTATCCTTTTTTAGCTTACTGATAGGTCTTGACTAATTTACTCACAAGTCAGTGGGAGTTATGCAACCTAGCCAAGAAGTCCATCAGAAGGCACAAAAGAAATATCGAAACAAAGAAACAAATTACCCTCTTGCATTCCCGCAAATACTGTTGAAAGGAGGTTAACCTACTTACAGGAAGAAAACCACTTCATAACACCCTATCTGCAAACACCGTTTAATGCAGTACAGCAAAACTTTCTCCAAAAGATTTCCTTAAAGAATTTAGCAATCTCCCGTTAAACTTCACACCTCCCACAGATCGTGCATTGCCTCCCATGCCATCATTCATCACCCTCTTCCACTTCAAATGCATATGTCGCAAAGAAGTCTCTATTCTACTTGAAAATATTTCCACTGACACCCCTCTTGGATCTGACAACACAAATCCCTGGTTCATATATCACTGCAGAGATCATCTATGTCTCCCTTTTTCCCACAGATATAATCTATGTCTCACGTAAAACATCAAGCAACAGATTTGGAAAACTGCTTTAATTAAACCCCTCCCAAAGCAAACCAACCCAAAAGATACCTCTCTCTTCCATCCAATATCCATCCTCTCAATTCTGGTCAAAATTCTTGAAAAAATTGTCTACACATAGCTCTCCCTCTATATCCAGCAGTGCCACCTGCTCTCCTCCAAAAGTAATGTTATATAAAATCTTAACATTACAGCAGATGTCCTGCTCTTCACTGTTTCAGTAATCATGTCAGAAGGGATCTTCTTCCCAGTGTCCAGCCAGCATGCCAAAACCATAGTATTTACAGGCATCTTACTTCGCATGTACGTTCCCTGCACAAGGCGTAGGGCATAAAGGTGAAATACAGAAGCACACACTCAGAACTGAAAAAGACCCAGGAAAAACAGAATGTTCCTAGGGGAAAGGAAGGACATTTACATCCCAGAGAAGAAAAGGAAGACAAGTCCCTTGGCTAGGATGGCAAGCAAGAATAGGCTAGAGAAGAGGGGGCTGGATGGGGGAAGCGAATACTGCAACAGTAAAGAGAAGGGGACATCTACTTTTATAGCAAGATTTTGTATAACACAGCTGCATTTTGTCCTTCCACGTCACTTTTGCAGTAGTCATAACTGAAAGGAGAGCACAAAAGCTCAAGACAAACCTTGGTATAAGGAAGGCACAGAAGAGCCATCCACAAACACATGCAAAACAGCCCTGGCAAAGACAGCCTTAGTCCTGGAAATAACATGTGACTTTTAATGCTTAGTGAAGGTATGACCAGAAGACCAAGTAGCAGCCTCAAGTATGGAAGTGATATCCAGACCCTTGAATAGGCACCAGAGGAGACAACAGCCCTAGTGGAACAAACCTTTACTGAAGAAGAAATACATTTACCTTTTACCATGAAAAGAATAGCAAAAGGAAATGGCCTTAGAAATCCAGGAGGAGATGGTTTCTTAGAACCAGCCAAATCCAAAGACCTGGGATCCAACAAAAAGCTGCTCAGGTTTGTGTATATCTTTAGTTTTATCTAAATAATAACTGAATTGTCCATGCAAATTCAAGGTGTGAATAACCTTTTCACTGACATACTGTGGTAACGCGGGGAAGGAAAAAAGGAAGGAAGATGAATAGACTGACTGAGAGACAACTCATTGACCACCTTGGGCATAAAAGAAGGATTAGTACGAAGAGACACTCTGTCTCTATGAAAAAAAGGAGGAACAGCCATTATAGCCTGAAGTTGAGACACTCTCTTAGCTGAAATGAGGGACAAAAGAAGAACAGTATTCCAAGTTGTATGAAAACTGAAGCAGCAGGCTCAAAGGGAGCCTCAACCAATTTTTCAAGAACAAAACTGAGGTCCCAGGATGGCAGAATATGTTTCCTGGGAGGCCTGGCATGAAGGACATCTTCAAGTAACTGCTTGACCTCAAATCTAGAGGCCAGAAGACAGCCAAAGGCAGACAAGCAGAAATTGCTCATAGGTGAGCTTTAACTAAAGAATATGCTAACCCAGCATGGAGCAGATCACACAAATAAGGCAGAACCATAGGAATTAGAACAGAGAAAGGATCCTGGTTTCAAGGCACCATACAGACAATCGTTTACCATTTTGACAAGTATGATTTCCTGGTGGAGGGCTTCCTGGCCTCCTGCAGTACCTGAAGCACATCCTCAAAAAAAGAGTTTCCCAAAAGGGATCAAAACTCTATCACCCACAGCGTCAGTTGATGAGTGGACAAATGAGAATGGATAAGAGACCCCTTGTCTTGTGTGAGATCATCCACCCATTAAGGTAACCTGTGGAAGACCCCATAGTAATATTCTGAGATGTGAGGGGAGCAGAAAAGGAAAGCAGCATGAGAGCCATAATGGCCTTGAAAATGCCCTAACAGAAGTCCATCCACTCCTTCTCCTTGGAAGTCTGAGTAGGGAGTAAGCTTATTATTTTGTCTTTTCCTTTTAGGAGTGACATCTGCTTGGGCTAAATGACAAGGGTTCGACTCTTGAGTTACCTCAACTGGAGAGCCCAGTATACCTTCCCTTACTAAGATCTGAGGGATACCTTCTCCTGCCTTTTGAGATGATGAAGCCTAGTTACCCCCCTCTGTCCTGTCTGTTGAATCAGTCACCATGGACATGCAGTTCTTGGATGGCATAACAGGTTCCAGAGTGGGTTGTGGTAGTGGGCGTCTGAGGAAGTGTTGAGTATACTTCAGGCTCTGCAACCTCAGCTGGAATGTCTGAATCTGACTGGGAAGACTGAACTGTGGGAATAGGTCTCGAGTTTTTTCTTTGGAATGGACAGTAAATCAGGCGTGATGGGA
This sequence comes from Protopterus annectens, assembly GCF_019279795.1. Classification (NCBI taxonomy): domain Eukaryota; kingdom Metazoa; phylum Chordata; order Ceratodontiformes; family Protopteridae; genus Protopterus; species Protopterus annectens. The sequence continues at coordinate 751,656,818 of NC_056735.1, read as the reverse complement.
TCCACCATCTTGGCGTTAGCTAAATGCTTAAGTCTTTGAGTCTCTAAGAGAGTATTAAAAGGTGATAAATGTGAATATAAGGTTTTAGGTACAAAGGACAAGCAGATGGAACAATTTTTGTAATCATGCTCTGCATCTAAACAGAAAAGGCACTAGGAGTGGAGGTCTTTATAGGGTACCTGCCTACCTCACTCACACTTTCCCCTCCTAGCTGACATCTAACAAAATCACACTTATCCAAATAATTGAAGGCTTATGGTACAAACTACCATGCGAACATCAGACAGACAGGTGAGAGACCTGCAATCAGGCTGGAGGCGAAATAGTCTGAGGATTTATGCTCATACATCTGCTTATGTCCCCTTACACAAAACAAATGACTCAGTGGAAGGCTTTAGGCTTTGGTACCCCAGCTGGATGTCAGTTGTGAAAACTCATCTGTTTGGACAGGACATCATATCCTACTTTTAGGCAAAGAGCTGTGTATTGCTGTTATTTATTTTTTATTTATTTAACATTTGTTTACCAGGAAAGTCTGACTGGCACACAGCCCATTTTCAGCAGAGGTCCAGGGGGAAATGCTCCAGACGCATGTCTTTGGAATGTGGGAGGAGACCAGAGCACTCTGAGGAAAACCATGCATATGCAGGAAGGACATGCAGACTCTGCACAGAAGGTACCCCAGCCGAGAATCGAACTGGAGAACCTCTTGCTGTAAGGTGACAATGCTAACCGTTGCACCACTGCACAATCCATATAAAAATGTTTTCTAAAGAATAGATGTTTGACACTCCACACCTTAATGTGACATACATCACAAACAACTAAAAATTCAACAATAGCAATTCATTAGTTTTGTTAGTAAAGTGCAAATTAGTTTTTTCTTATGTCTGAGATTGGCTTGCCATGCAAAATCCCATGTTTTTCATTAGAAACATTCAACCCTGGGCCTCTGAAATGGTAGCAACCCAAAGAGAGAGAAATTTGTGCGCACACACACACACACACACACACACACACACACACACACACACACACACACACACAATGTATTCATATATACATAGACACAAACATTCACAAGCACACATATCACACAAATATGCACATATAAAATCATATTATATAAATATACAAATAAGCAAAACTCACCCAGCATTCATGCAAAGTGAGATAAATGTCAGGCTGTGAAATTAACACAAAGCTTAAGAAAATTACAACCTATCAGAAAAACAGAAAGTACTTAGACACCCTAGCATATTCCACAAATGGGCCTGTAGTAAAACTAATTTTAAAAGGTAGAACAGTCTCACAGTTACCTACTCAAATAAGTGCTTACTCAAAGTGCAGTAAAAACTGGCAACCTATAAAAATAGAACTTGGGAGTTGTTTGTCTTTTTGGCTTTTCCCGGTTAGGGGTTGCCACAGTGGAACACTGGTCCGCTAATGATTGTCAGTAGATTTTTTTTTTATGGTGCCGAGTTGCCAGCCTGACGCCCAACCTTCAGCGAAGGCACGCCCATTCACATATGTCTTTTGGAGGCCACTAGACTGTGGGGAGGACATGCAGACTCCACAAAGAAGGCACTCCAGCAGAGAATCGAACAGGAGAATCTCTTGCTGTGAGGCAACAATGCCACTGCTGAGCAATATTCAACTTACAGTATACAATATTGTAAAAAAATATTATTCCTGTTTATTTAATAATTCAATTACACTCAACATTATAAACTGGCCATAGCTAAAATAAGACTCTTACAAGCATAAAAATTGTACACTTACCTGTAATGCCCATCTACTGTGTTGTATAAGCATGTCTGCCAGCCACCTTCTACTAAGTGAGATGTTGACACTTTCCCCTCCTTCAACTGCATGAACTCAGTATTTTGTGAATAATGCATTATATCCTGGTTAACAAATTCAAATTAATACAAAAAAATGGGTCTATATTATATGCTCGAAGAGACTTTTCTTCGAACATATAATTATTAACACCTAAAGAGCGAATGCTCTAAAGCGCGAATGGCCACGTCCTCACATTTTTTCCTCGGGAAAAGTTAGCTGTTATTGGGAATTTCCCTTTTCCCTAATGTAGAGCGATCTCAGATTCAGTACATTTAGTTAATGGTGGTGTGAGGGGCACAGCCCCCTACATCGGGGGCCATGGGGGTGAACTCTCCCATTTGATTAGGGTTTTGAAGTTTGTGCTTTTTGTGTATGGCACCGTGAATATTTTTCCCGAGGAAAAAATTTGTGGACATGGCCATTCTTGCTTTAGAGTGTTCTCTCTTTAATTGTCGATGATTATATGCTCGAAGAAAAGTCTCTTTGAGCATATAATATAGACCCAAAAAATAGAGTAGTTAAGGTGAATATGGCTATTTTCACCACATTTGGCAGCTATTGTTTAATTCCCTGATCCACGACCAGGAAGTATTAACACATGGGAAAGATGATGAAATCAACCTTAGAATAATTTACGTGTAAACTAATTTATTTAATCAAACTCCCCTTACCACATACTGTGCAAAAGGGATTGCTAGAACATGTAGCTTTTTTTATATATAATTTGAGTCAACTTTAAGAAACTGCTGTTTTTGAATGAAGTTTATAATTTCCAGATAAATTAGGTAAATAAAATAAAAACTGTGCATACAGTTTTAAGTTACCTGTTTATGACCCTCAGACATGGAAGAGTTATGAAAAAGTTGCAGTGAAAATCTGGGGAACAAATATCAGCTACTTAGGTGGAGATCTGTTGAAACAGAATCTGGAGTGGGGGAAACATTCATTTAAATGATTTTCTCATTCCACTGCAAGAATGAAAACCTCATGGAAATAAAATTAGTGGAAATACTTGAATATTTAAATATTAGCACATAGATATAGGAACTAAGTAGTTTGTATTTATAATTATATGCTTCTATATTTAACATATTTAATATATTGAATATATATTCATTTCATTATATTTATCATATGTATTACAATATGTAAATTTTAGTATGCTTTAGTGGCATTAGATAGATGTGAATATTTGTTTTTTATAGGTTGATTGTTACATATATACTTTTTATAAAGTGTGGTATTTATTGTTATTTAATGGAATAATTTAGCATGACTAGGGCATCGTCTTTTTAAATTTGTCTTTTTAAATGTCCATTTTAAGAGCGCATATATTTTGTTAATTAACTTATGACAGGAAATTACATCATGGTTGAGAGTGTTTTTAAGGTGTGGTGAATTGTAAAAGAATGTCTAATGAAGTATAACATTCATTTATACAAAAGCACTAACCATTTATTTTCTTTGCGATTGCCTTGTGAATAAATTTTGCTGGCTGATTTTATGGTGGTTCGTTCCTGGATTTCAGCTTGAACATTGCATTTGTGGTGGTTTATCGTTGCATTCGTATGGTGTTTTCATTCAGTTTGTTATGGATAGCAACAGGTCGACTGGGTCGCAGGAACAGAACTCTTCACTTAACAATATGCCAGTAAGTGGAGAGACCAAAGGGTCTATAGGACAGTTAACAGCCCTTGTCATGCAGCTTACCAGGCGTATCGACAATCTGTATGAACAGATAGGATTTAAAGCAAATGGTAACAATTCCATTATACCACCCGCTCAGCAGGCTAATAATACTACATTAGAGGCGGGTTTCAACCTTACACCTCAATGCCTTAGATCTGAGCATGGAACACTTTCTATATCCAATGCAATAACTAATGGTGATGTACGACCCAATCTTGTGAATGGAGAAGATTGAGTATGCGCATCAGGGAGTAATTCAAATAGTTATGGTGCAAGAAAGGATGTACCGACACTTAACGAATGGCTTACCTCAGCGTTCTCATTTAGAAGTGCTCAGCATATAGATGAAACACTGAATGGTAAGCTTTCTGATTTTGACAGTAAACTAATGCATTGCAAAAAGTTGCAACTCGAGAATGCATATTTGGGTGAATATATGAGAGTTAAAGTCATTCCGAAAGGGTTGTGCATGTGGCGTTTTCCAACTGGATTAAAAGAAAACTCCGCTTTGCACATAGACTTACTTCAACTCTTTGACAGAGTTATTAGTGAAATACAATCAGAAAGAAATAGACGAATTAAGTAAAGAACTTGCAGTATTAGATAAAATTATCAGAGAAGACAGTCAATATCAGCAGTTTCAGTATGATCATCTTCATATTTATAACAATGTAGAGCACAACACATTGACCAGTTAAAGAGAGGGAAAATAAATAAGCTTGAGAGAGACATTCAAGAGTATGCTAACGGTATTGCATACCCTAGACCCCCTTTGTCTCAAAATCGAAATTCACTTGTTAATAATAATACAAGCAGAGATGTAAGAGGTGAAACACGGAATTACAATGACAATGACAATAATTATGAGACATATGATCAAAACTATCCAGCTTTGAGGAGGTCAGAAAGACTTAAAAATAAAAACAAGCCTCATTCTTTTGGACATCAACAATCCACTGTGTTTCAATGGCAAGGCCCAAAACCAAACAATGGAGGACTTGAATATTCAAGAAGCTGAACCGAATATTGTTAATGACATTGTTGATTCGTATATTGATAATTCTAATAGCTGTACAGTTGTGCTTAACCAAAATGAAGACTTTAAAGTATATAATTTTTCATGTGTTTCTATTGATTGTAGGACTGCAGATTTGTTGGGTAAAGAAATGACATTTGCTCCATCAGCTTATAGTAATTTTACGAATACCATTTTAGATTTGAAAATATATCTCAGAAAAATAAATTTTAAATTATTATATCAGAGTAACATACTAAGGGATACCAATATGTTCAGTATTAGTAGTTCATATAACCCACCCCTCCATCCTAGGCTGGTAGCATACGAAAAAATGTGTGAAATAGATCTTAAAAATTTACATAAATATAATGATAGAATGAAAGGAGGGAATAATCTTAGTATTGATGAACAAAAGTTATTAGTCCAACAGAAAAAAGAAAAGGTACACATTATGAAACCAGATAAAGGAGGAGGTGCAGTTATTATGGATATACAAGATTATAATAGCAGATTACAAGACATTTTAGATACAGCAACCTATCAGAAAGTTTCAATGAATGAAGTGAATGGAGCGTACAGGAAAATATATATGCAATTAAATGACATGTTTATTGATAGACGTATTAGTACTTAAATGTTTCACCTGTAAGAGTCCCAGTGTTTTTTTGGAACGCCAAAAATACACAAATCCATTTCCAACCCCCCAATGCGCCCCCTAGTTAACGGGAGGGACTCCATTACCTCAGATATTGCTAAATATATAGATTTTGAAATTAAACATATCATTAAGAATGAGAAACAAATTTGTAAAGATTCCTGGTCCTTTCTGCAACATATGAATGACACAGAATATAACTGTAACGATATATTAGTTACAACTGATGTATGTGATCTATACACTGTCATTCCACAAGATAAAGGCGTAGAATGGACCAGTGAAATGTTAGTGAACCATCATATACATCAGGATAAAATTAACTTATTAATAGAGTTATTAGAGATAGTATTGAACGATAATTATATTACATTTAATGGCATGTATTATTTACAAAGGAGAGGTATTGCGATGGGGTCATCATGTGGGGCTTATGCCAATATCGTCATGGCCTATTGGGAAAGGAAATATGTATTTAGTAGTAGATTTCATGAATATATTAAATTTTACCATAGGTTCCAGGATGACATTGGCATTATATGGAGAGGCACCAATGAGACGTTAGATGATTTTTTGACATATATAAACAGTACAACAACATTTTTCAAGTTTACATGGAAGGTCAGTTGTGATTATATGGAATATTTAGATATTAAGTTAAGTAAGGAATATGGAGAAGAAAAGTATGTAGCCCAGATATATAGAAAGGAGACGTATTCAAATAGCTTATTACATTACAGCAGCTCACATCCCCAACACCAGAAAAAATCAGTTATAAAAGGGCAAGTTGTTAGAGCTGCACGAATGATTACTAAACAGCAAGACTTTCTAGATGAATGTACCAATTTACGAAGTATGTTTCATGCTAGGGCATACCCCAGTACTCTTGTAGACGATATTACAGAAGAAGTAAGAAGGAAAAGGGAGATTGGCTATTTTAAACCCATTCTAAATAATATCCATCACACTAGTGAAATAGAAGAATATGAAGTGGAAAACAGAGTTTTAGACATTAATATTTCACAAGATATAGATAGTATTTCAGAGGATAACACAAATAGGTTTTCAGAAGCATTACTTATAGTGAGGATTTTAGTCTATTACAATGGATTTTTGAGAAAAACTGGATAGTTTTAAGTGAAGAGGAAGATTTTAGGAATTTATTTGGTGTAAAACCACTTATAGTGAACAAGAGGGGTAAGAATTTGAAAGATCTTTTAAAATGTAAAGGACACAAAGATAATAGTATGCATAGCATGAACAAATGTGGGTTTTGTAAATGGTGCCACAAAATACAAGTTAATACGATGTTTACTATAAGAGGGAGAAAATATGTTATAAAAGGAAAATACAACTGTGAATCGAAGGCTGTAGTATATTTAGGTACATGTAAGTCATGCTCAGCTTATTACATAGGGAAAACAGAAAGGAAATTTTCCCAACGAATATATGAGCATGAATATGCAATCAGGAAATCTAATTTAAATAATGCTTTAGCCAAACATTCCATTAGTCATCCTGGACACCAGTTTACTTATACTGTTATAGGCCATGTTGATATAGATGAAAAGAAAACATGGGGCTTGCTTTTAGAATTAAAAGAATTGGAATGGCAAGTAAGACTACAAGCAAATAGTTTGCCAGGAATTAACGAATGTAGTTCTATAGCCCCAATTCTTAAGTTGAAGACGCTTAAAAGAAATAAAATTAGTGAAAATACTTGAATATTTAGATATTAGCGCATAGATATAGGAACTAAGTAGTTTGTATTTATAATTAATTATTTATTTACTATATGCCTCTATATTTAACATATTTAATATATTGAATATATATTTATTTCATTATATTTATCATATGTATTACAATATGTAACTTTTAGTATGCTTTAGTGGCATTACATACATGTGAATATTTGCTTTTTATAGGTTGATTGTTACATATATATACTTTTTATAAAGTTTGGTATTTATTGTAATTTAATGGATTAATTTATCATGATTAGGGCATTGTCTTTTTAAATGTCCATTTTAAGATCGCATATATTTTGTTAATTAACTTATGACGGGAACTTACATCATGATTGAGAGTGTTTTTAAGGTGTGGAGAATTGTAAAAGAATGTCTGATGAAGTATAACATTCACTTATACGAAAGCGCTAACCATTTATTTTCTTTGTGATTGCCTTGTGAATACATTTTGCTGGCTGATTTTTATGGTGGTTCGTTCCTGGATTTCTGCTTGAACGTTGTATTTGTGGTGGTTTATTGTTGCATTCGTGTGGTGTCCTCATGGCATATATGTTGGGTTTGATTGGGCCAAGCTTACACTGACTGAAGGGGTCTAGGCCTAAGAGTGGGTACTGACAAGACTGAAATGGTCATAAAACTCAATTGCTTTGAAATTCCTATGCAATCTATGAATCCCATGAAAATTATTTTTGATACTAATTTCATAAGAACACACAGTCATATGACTTGTATAGTCACTGACCAAGAAAAACGTAAAGTATACATTTGTTTGTGAAATGAATGGCACAAACAGAGCCTCCAAAATGGCTACACACATTCATCTACAAAATGTACTTAATTGTTGGTTCCAACTGTAAAGACAACATGGACAACATTAATGTGTAGCTTACTGCATGAGACAAAAGTTCAGAGTCATAAATCCAATAACAATATAAAAACTTCTACATTCTGGAGAAATAAATAAAATGCTAACTTTTGATGGCCTAATAACTTAGTAAAAGTACTTAAGCCATGACTGTGATCAGCTTACTGAGCAGAATTTCAGTACAGTATCCACAACCAAAACAGAGTTTAATGCTAAATGTCAGACTGTTGCAGTAAATGCATATGACCTAAAACCAGTGGGGCATGTCTTTGAAAGGGTCTATCTCAGTTGTTACTCAGAGATTTCAATATGAAACTATAAGGTAATAACATGGTACAAGAGGTGTACCAATGGCAGAGTGGTAGGAGAAGTCCTCCCCAGGTGTAAGCTGAGTAAGGGGGTGGATTAGGCAGGGTTAGGGAGCAAGTGACACAGGTTCAAGATGTTGGCAGTGCAGTGGATGCCAAAGATACGTTAGTGCATTACTATGCAGTACTGTTATTGATAAAGGAATGCACATACTATGTCTGTAGTCACAAATAGAATGCTGAACTGAAGTGCTTTGCATTTTAACTGTAGCCAATGGATTGCTACAGTTTAAAAACAAAAGACCACATACCACCTCTGAATTCAAATAGCTAGGAAAGAGAAAGCTTACAATTCTTGCTGTACAATAGTCTCCAACAAAAATATTCTGCTATTTTGTAATCACTTGTGTAACGGGCTCAGTGAACTCCAGCATGTGAGCAGTCAATCACTTCCATGGATGGAACCCACTCATTTATATATATATATATATATATATATATATATATATATATATATATATATATATATATATATATATATATATATATATATATATATATATCTACATACATGTGCGCGGGAAGATGCATATTTATACACATATATACAAATGCAGAGAAAACTGGCCATGCTTCATTACAGAGCAGATAAAGTTGCATATTCCACAATTTACATTTTTGCATTAGACAACAGATTAAGCAACTTACTTGAGCAATTCAATAATTACTATGTTATACAAGTAAAAATGTAAATATGTAGTTTGCTTATTATGCACAGTTACAGAATTAAAAATGGATTTTGTACATTACAATCAAAGAAAAAGTAAGTAAAGTTTTTACAAGTTTTACTTTTTCTTTTTTTATATACATTGATTTTTTTGACAACAGTTGCATTCAGTTGTCTGTTACTACTGGAAAACTAATTTTGTTTTATTGCACTAAAATTTTATTTACCTTGATGTTAAACATTTTTCTAAATTTAAAAAAGTAAAAACAAACCGCCAACGAGCTTGACTGGGAAGCCTTCACAAACAACAGAACAAAGTAGCTAAAGATGAACGAAATCCCAGAAACAAGGCTGAAGTAATGTCCTTTAATAAAACCACAAAATAGCAGATATAAAAAAAGGTGAGGGCTTTCGCACATAGTGCTTCTTCAGACAAACATTTCACATATCAAAACCACATTATATACAATTTAAAACAATTAATTAACCTATCAAATGAAGGTTGGAGGTTTGATTTTACTTTTCTTTGAGTTTTGGATGTCTTTCCTCCATGAGGACATGACAGAAGGAAATGTTTCTGTTGAATGTGCTCCACTTAATGTGAGCAAGAACTCTGACAATGATCGTTTAAAGAGATTATTAAGACTGGATGAGAACACTCTACTGAATCACTCTTTTGGCTCTATGGGCTCTGGTATGAATCAGCAATCTAATATAAACTTGAATTTGCCTTCTCTGCTTGAGCTGAAATCGTTGGAGAATGACTTATATAAACTAAAACGTCTCCAGTGGCAGAGATTGCACATGGAGCCATGTTTATCCTATCATGTGAGTCCAAGGGGGTTGAGGGTGATGATTATGCCCTCTTATGGTGACAGCTACAGTGAGCTACTTTCCAGATGGCAACGGCTCAATTTGGAGAACAGTTTTGCATATATTCGCCTTCTCATTGAGTTCTTTACTCCTACAGAGAAAGAACTTTCAGTTGAAATTGAGGGGCGGAAGAAACGGCTGTTAGACAGTTGTGATAGAGAGGCATGTTTGTCAGCTCTTGATGACATTATTGACAGTGTCTCAGCCTATGAGATTAGACTCAAGGCATAGAAGATGAAGAAGGTGAGTCGTGACATCACTGATTTTACCAACGGCGACATTTTATGTGGCCGAGGCAGATGAATGTAGCTGAGGTGAATACATTCACTGTACCAGGAAGGACTTCGGAAGCTATCAGCGTTACTTCTCATGCCTCAGCTCCTCCTGCAGCAACGACCAACGAGGAAGAACTTACAGTTTCTCAACAACCAGTCCTGTCCACTTCCCTTTTGGGCGGGACATCTGCTTTGCCTTCCACACCTGATGTCAGGAAGAAGAACATCCCTCCACAACAGGTTTTTGGGGATTTGAAGTTACCGCTTCCCGTGAAGCAGTTGAGAACAGGACAGTTCACCGAGCAGAGGGAGGAAGAGAGGACAACAACAACTCGAAGGGATGAGGACGACTACTCTGAAACAGATGTGGCATCGAACAACGAGTCCTTAGTTTTGAATCTCTCTAACAAGGTACTGTCTTCAACTGAGTTGACTTTTACAGCTAGGCCTCAGCTTTATACCAGCTGAAAGGTCTGCGTTATCAGATGTATTTATTAATTTATGACTTTTTGCCAGGAATATTGCATTGCAACTTTATTTTAAGGAAAATTCTATTGAAAGTAGTGCCAGGCACACTATTCAAGAAACTTAGTGTATTTCAGCCTATACTAGACCCAGTTTTGAATGTGTTTGTGGACAAATGTGAACAGGATATGTTCAAGTTGTTTTCAAATATGTCAGGCGCTACTGAAGGGTGTGTTTTCTACAATTTAAGTAGTGAAGAGAAATATGCACTTAAGATTTTGCAAGGTGATGGTAGTATAGTCATCAAAAGCGCTGACAAGGGGGAGGGATTGTGGTGCTAGATCGTGAATTTTATGTTAATTCTCTGATGTCAGTGTTACAGGATGCTACAGCTTATGAAAGAGTAGAACATGACTTTATTTGGGACATACAATGTGCCATCTATTTCACTATACGTGATTGTCTACAAAACTTTTTGATAACTAAAGAGTTGCCCAATTACTTGAATATAGAACATCCGGTCATTCCCGTTTTTCAAGGACTCCCCAAGGTCCACAGGGATGCTTTTAAACCCTCGTTCAGACCTATAGTGTCTGGTAGGAAATGGCTGACTGAACCATTTTCTATTTATGTCGACAAGCAACTATGTCCAGTAATATTGAGAGCAAATACTGTATTACAAGACACTAAACATTTGTTGCATGATTTATTTTTGCACAACAGAATAGTAATATTCTTAATGATTGTCTTTTAGTAACACTCTATGTGGAGTCTTTGTTCACCTGTATACCGAATGTTGAGGGTATAAACATGGTGAAACAATATTTGATTGTTCACATTGGTTATGATGTGAAACAAGTTGATTTGTTTATTTATAGAAGTAATTCTTGAAAATAATATTTTTATGTTTCAGGATATATATTTTTTGCAGAAAAAATGTGTAGCTATGGGCACTTCATGTGCCAGTAGCTACGTCAATATGGCTTTGGTTCACTGGGAAGAACAATTTATATTTAACAGTCATCATGCAAAATTTGTCTTGTTCTACAGGAGATTTGTGGATGATGTGATATTAATTTGGGGTGGGGATGCATTAGCCTTGGGTGAGTTCCTTGAGTATGTGAACACTACTACATCTTTTCTAAGGTTCGCATCTTTTACATCAGTTGATGAGGTGAGGTTTCTAGATGTGAAGATTGTTAAAAATGCATTGGGCAACTTGATAACCAGGCTTTACAGGAAACCATGTAGGAAGAATGCAGTATTGCAGCGCAGTAGCATGCATCCACTGCATGTGTACAATAATATTTTGAGAGGCCAGGGCATGAGGATGTCATAGTTAAATAACACAGACAAAGGGTTCTTGGGTGACCTTGAGACACTCTCCAATGATTTTTTTGGAGAGGGGTTACAGTTACAAAGACGTAGATGGGGTGACTAGAGATGTCAAAGTAGACATGATGCAGGACCCGCTGTGTCTAGTAGGAGGCAGACTCCTCTGACTCTGTCCTATGCTAGTGACATTAGACATATTAAAGATGTCATCTTTTCCAACTGGGGTATCTTGACCTCAGATGATCACATAAAAGAATTAGTGGGTGAGAGACCCACATTTAGTTATAAAAACAAAAAGTCTTTAAAGCGATGTCTGTGTTACAAGCACCACAGGAAGGCCATAGTTACTAGACAGGCCCCTATGGGGACTCGCCCCTGTGGGGTGTTGTAAGTTTTGCTGTCACATAGATACATCATATGAGTTTAAACATCCTGTTTCTAAACAGATTTTTTTCTTTTAGAGTCACTGTGAATTGTAAAACTAAGAACTTGGTTTATCTTGCTACTTGTAAAGAATGTACTAGTTTTTATTTGGGAAAGACCAATAGGATGTTCTATGAAAGGATCAGGGAACGCACTTATGCAATCAGGAAAGGTGACTCCACTAATGCTTTGGCAAATCATGTATTTGAGTCTGGTTTTACACATAGTTTTGGTTTTAAAGCAGTAGAAGTTATATCTGAGGACTCACAGGGGGGATACCTCGGGAATTGTACTGAGGAGAGACAGTTGCATTGGATTTTGAAGCTTTTTGCTGACAAGAAACCTGGACTCAATGACAAGGTTTCTTTAAAACCTTTGCTGAAGTCCAAGGATTTGCCTAGATAATTATTGCCTTCATTTGATAGGTTAATTCATTGTTTTAAATTGTATATAATGTTTTTTGAATATGTGAAATGTTTGTCTGAAGAAGCATTTTGTGCAAAAGCGTTCACCTTTTTTATATCTGCTACTTTGTGTTTTATTAAAGGACTTTACTTCAGCCTTGCTACTGGGATTTCGTTCATCTTTTGCTACATTTTTCTAAATTTGCTGATTACAAATACCTTAAAAGATTTTATTGCAAGAAGTGGGTGCTGTTTTGAAGTCCTTCTCATCAACCGCTACTTCAAGGCTTTGCCTGGGTCTGTGGCACACAGGAATGCAACCTAGACTGTGACCTAAGTGACCAGGGTTTGATTAGTGGACCCATTACTGAAGGAGTCAGGTAGGGAGGGGAAATCTTGAAATCTGGCCTGCTCTCCTCTACTCTCCTCTTCTGAAAAGAGGATAGGGTTGCATGCACTCCAAGGCATGCAAGGCAGTGCAGTCTCCCTGGTGAAGACAGGAGAGACCACTGCTTCTGCTTGGGTGGGGGAGAGCAGCTTTGAAAGCAATGCCACTTGCGGAAGTGAGGGGCATCCTTCGTAGACAGCTCATTGCACATCCCCTCCTTCATACTTACAGCAAGCTCAGATAGGGCCCTGGAGAAAAACAGATAAACAGCAAATCACCCATGATGACTGCCTAGAAGATGACACCTCAGAGTTGTATCTCCTCCACAGGAAATGAGTAGGCTGGCTGGCCAAAAGATGGTCTGTAAAAACTGTTAGTTTAAGGGTGGGGACTGTTCAACTGAAGTGCACCACCACTGTTGCCGTGGCAGGATAACCAGCAGCTTTTGTATATAGTTTAGGAAATAAAAAGAGGGCAATATCCTTATTTGACTATTTTAAATAATAGGGCACTTAGGACTGCAGTACTGTTCACAGTCAAACTTTGACATTTGTTAAGTAGGTTACAGTGGTGAGCTCATATTCAATGGTAGCTGTCCTTATGACAGACTTTTAAAATGCTGTCAGTATAGGTACATTTTCATGACCTAGGCAATCAATACTAACCGATTTAAAATGAACCAAAAAACAAGCAGCACCCAAATGTTGCTAAATACAGAATGTGAAGGCTGCTAGCCCAGCTAAATAGAATTTTGTAAATAATTCTATGTCATTCTAAATATTAATATGATCCATAGGCTTGTCTACAAATGTAAGAAAACTACATGTTCTGTACTGAGATTCAAGAATGCAACCACAGTGCACCCTGCTGGAAAAGAGCAGAAATGTGTATACATGCCTATACAAATGGTTGTGTTGATGGTAAAGGCCAGAATATACAGAGTTAACTTGCAAGCTCTAAGAAAATAAGTAAAGAGTTGTTCAATGTGTTATAAAGTTAGTTTATCTCGGCTAACAGACAGGGTGTCTAGTGCTAGGGGGTTCTTTCTATTGTCTTGAGACCCAGATAATTATTAGGTTTACATGTAAAGTGCTTTTGTATTGCTCTGTGGCTTCCTAGCAGCTGTACACCTGAGATGTTAAGTATTTTTCACAGACACATGTTAAATTTTAAATTTCCTGTTGGCATGGAAAAGTACAGTTGTGTACACTTACCATAGATGTAGAAGTTCGAGAGTATTCACTGTTACAATCAGCCTGATTAACAAAGTCTTGGGTCCTGCGTCAGATGCTGTCCCTTCCTCCATGACGTCAGGTCATCAGGGGTATAAAACATGCAGATGACGCCATTACATCACTTTTTCTTGCCCCAGATGTCAGGTGCCCCCTAATGGGAAGCAATTAAATCTATAATACAAGGATATACCTCCAACAAAAAAGCAAATACACCAAAAAGCTTTTTGAGCATAGTAAGTGAGAGTAGAGGTATAGCCAAAAGAAGAAAGGGGGCTGGCGGGAGGGTAACCAGGACTGCAACAGTGAATACACTCAAACATCTACATTTATGGTAAGTGTACACAACTGTACTATGTTCTTCGTGTTTCACTGTTGCAGTCATTACATTTGGGTAGATTCCCAAAGCTAAGGTTGGGTGGAGGAATTTAAATAGAATTAGGACCAGCTGTAAAGCCCTGCAAGACTGCAGAGGCAAAACCAGCTCTGGATTTCGAGAAAAATGGCAGATGATGATAATACTTGGTGAAAGTATGTACAGAACTCCAGGTAGCAACTTCTAGGATGTCCCTTGTGGGGATGCCCCTGAGAAAGGCTGTGGAGGTAGATGCAGCCCTGGTTGAATGGAGTCTGATGCCCTGTGGGACAGGTTTTCCATGGTGCTTATAGCAGAAATGAATGTAGTGACCTATCCATTTTGAAATGGTTTGCTTTGAAATAGCTTTCCCCTCTGTCCCCGCAGCAAATGCCACCAGCAGCTGTTCAGATTTCCTTTGAGGTTTAGTCCTGTCCAAGCAGAATCTAAGTTGTCTGTGCACATCTAAGGAGTGCAGTATCCATTCCCCTTTGTTCTGAGGGTTAGGAAAGAAGGTAGGCAAATGAATGGACTGATTAAGAGCCAAACTGGATACAACCTTGGGCATTAAGGAGGGATTGGTTTAAGGGACACCCTGTCTGCATGAAAGATGGTGAAAAGCTCCACTGCCATAAGGGCCTGTAATTCACATACCGATCTTCCAGAAGTGATTGCTAAAAGGAAAGGTGTTTTCCAGGAAAGGAATTTTAAATCTGCAGTAGCAGCTGGCTCGAAAGGAGGAAGAGTGAGTTTCTCCAAGACAAAGTTAAGGTCCCAGGCAGGAGTAGGCGCTCTCCTGGGTGGCCTTAAATTTTTGGCCCCTCTGAGGAACTGCTTGAGCAGTGGGTGAGGGAAGAGGAGAGGCTCTGTGTTATAATGAGCTGAAATGGCTGAGGCATGGATTTTGATGGAGGAAAAGGACAGGCCCTTATGAAGCATCTCAGTCAAATATTGTAGAATCTGAGGTAAATTGGGCACTGCTTCACTCATCCCTTGAGACTGGTTCCAGGTACAAAATCTTTTCCATTTTGCAGCATAAGATTTTCTAGTACTAGGCCTCCTAGCCTCTAAAATGATATCCATCACTGATTTGCTGAGGGGTGGTAAAGGAGAGATTAGGTAATTAGCTAGGCTTCTAGGTTCAGGGTTTGCAGCTGAGGATGCAGAATCTGGTTCTCCTGCTGAGACAACAGGGAAGGAGTCTGAGGCAAGTGCCATGGGGCCAAGAGTGACACACTGCGCAGGAGGGGGTACCAGTGTTGTCGTGGCCAGTCTGGTGCAATTAAGATCATTTTTGGCTTGCCTGTTTGATCTTTAGTGGTACTTTGGAGAGCAGAGGCAGAGGAGGAAAGGCATAAACTGATAGGTTTTTCCAGCTGAAGGACAGAGCGTCCACTTTCCAAGGTAGTTTGTGGGGAATCCTTGTGCAAAATTTATCTAATTGATGGTTCTGGGGGAGGCAAACAAGTCTATATCTGGGCTCCCCCATTTGCTTGTCAACATGTTGAAAATCCTTGTTTCCAGTTTCCACTCATGTGGATCCATAAGTTTCTGCTTAGTCCATCTGCCAGTGTATTTAGTTTTCCTGGCAGGAATTGAGCTTGTAGATTCACTTGGTAGCTCAAGGCTGTGTTCTACAATGCCATGGCTAGTCTGCAGAGGGGGTAAGAATGGGCACCCCCCCTGCTTGTTTATGTACCACATGACTGTGGTGTTGTCCGTCTTTACCATTAGTTATCCTGGAAGAATGTGGTCCTTGAAGGCTGTCAGAGCATTCTGTACAGCTAACATTTCCTTTTGATTTATGTGTAGGTGCATTTGAGTTGGGCTCCATTTACCCTGAATGCACTTCCCATCCAGTTGAGCCCCCCATGCATAGTCTGATGCATCTGTTGTCAAGGTTTGGGTGGCAGGATGTAGAGTGAATGGTAGTCCTTTGTTTTGGTGGCAGGCCTCTGCCCACCAAAGGAACTCTAGGCGTAGACAAGGTATGATAGGAATCATTGCTTCTAGATCCTGTGAATGTTGACACCACAGGCTTTTGAGATACCATTGCAGTTTCCTCATATGCAGTCTTGCATATGGAATTAGAAGAATGCAGGAGGCCATGAACCTCATGGCTTGCAGTATTTGCCTTGCAGATAACTGGGCTTTTGTGGCCACTTGTTTGAAGTAGGCTGTCAAAATAATCCATTTCTCTGGCATGAGGAAAGCCATCTGGGAAGTTGTATTCAAGCTTGTTCCCAGGAATATAATTTGTTGGCAGGGTACCAGGTGTGATTTCTTTTCATTTATGGTGTACCCCAGACAAGTCAGTACTATTTGAACAAAGGCCAGATGATTCAAAGGTATGTCCTGGCTTTCTGCCTGAATTAGACAATCGTCCAGGTATGGGTATATTTGAATATTTCTTTGCCTGCAAAATGCAATGACTGGAGCTAGGCACTTTGCGAATACCCAGGGTGCAGTAGATAAGCCAAAGGGCAGTGCAGAGACTGATAATGCATGTAGCCTGCTTTGAAGTGTAGGTATCTTCTGCAAGACTCCCTGATAGGGATGTACAGGTATGCTTCCTTTAAGTCTAGTGTTGCCAGCCATGCATCTTTTCCTAACATAGGAAGCAGCTGGTGAAGAGTCAGCATCTTGAATTTTGGAATCACCAGAAAGGTATTTAGAGTAGAAAGGTCCAGGACAGGAGCCTGCCTTAGGCATAGGCCAACTAGGCGGCCGCCTAGGGTGCCGCTGTAGCAGGAGCACTTTTTCAGTATTTATTTGGTGTAGGTACCCCAGGATGGGGGCACCTGATGGTGTGGTAGGGGGCGCCATGGAGCTCTTTTGCCTAGGGCACCAGCTGACCTAAGGCCGCTCACAGGATGCCATGTACTGCCTTTTCTGGGTACCAGGAAAAGTCTTGAATAGAAACCTTGTCCCTTTTCCTCTTCTGGTACCAACTGAATAGCCCCCATGCTTAAAAGACAGAGTACTTGATTTTGGGCCTCTGCCCACTGATTTGGGGGTAGATCTGGCCAGCCGCTTGGTGTTGGTAGGGTGTGGAAGTGAAATCTGTATCCTTGGGACACTATATTTAAAACCCATTTGTCCTGGGTAATGAGTTCCCAGTTTTTGGCATGCAGACTAATCTTTCCCCCTAAAGGTGCATTCAGTTGGGAAGTGCTTGGAAATTTTAAAAGTAAGTCATTGAGACAGTTTTCCATAGGGGAGAGTCTTACTACTCCCTGATTTGGGTGTGGAACCCCCCCCCCCCACACTGTTTAGTCTTGTGTGTCCCCTGGGACTGAAACCTGGGGTTTCTGCTGTCTGGGTTTGGCTTGAGAAGACCTATAAGGGGCAGAAAGGACCAATTCTTAGAGGACCAGTGAATACTAAATCTAAGAGGCTGAACTTGTAAGAAATCTTTAACAGTTTGCATGGATTTAGCTTTGTCTTCCATCTTTTTAAGAACTTCCTCAGCCTTGTTGCCAAACAGGCGGTCTTGATTTAAGGGAGCATCCAGCAATTTAGCTTTAACATGATCAGGCAAAGAATGCTCCTTAAGCCAAGCATGCCTTCTGAGCACAGACCCAGTAAAGTATAGTTTTGTACCTACCATAAATGTAGATGTTCGAGTGCTAATACAGCTGCAGTCATAACAGATGGGTTCTCCTGCCATCAGGCGGGTCCTCGGTCGGCCGAATTCCAAAGTCTAGGTCTGGCATCGGTTGTCGTCGCTTCTTCCCTGACGTCAGTGCAACAGGGGTATAAAAGAACCAGTCGACGCCATTTTCTTCAGTTTTTCTTGCCCCAGATGTCAGGTGCCCCCAGAAGGAAGGCAATACATAAATTTGTGTAATAAAGCAATGCCATATAATCGAAATACAATAGTGCAAGCAAATACATCATGAATGAATACTCCAATCAGGTTGCATGAGGAGGTGTTAGCCAATAGGCCTGTCCCAAGAGGGGAAGGAGGAAGGGAAACCTGGACTGCAGCTGTATTAGCACTTGAACATCTACATTTATGGTAGGTACAAAACTGTACTATGTTCATCGTGCATACAACTGCAGTCATAACAGATGGGTAGAATCCCAAAGCTAAGAAAGGGGTGGTAGGCACTAGGTGGAACTAGGAGGAGCCAAAATGCCCTGCAAGACTGCAGTGGCAAAGCCCGCTCTAGATTTGGAGTATAATGGAAGGTGGTAGTGCTTGGAGAAGGTATGCACAGAACTCCAAGTGGCTGCTTCCAAAATATCTTTGGTAGGAACTCCTCTGAGAAAAGCTGCAGAGGTAGCCGTGGCCCTTGTGGAGTGAGATCTGATGCATGTAGGCACAGTTTTGCCATGAAAAGAATAGCAAAAGCGTATGCAGTGGGCTATCCATTTTGAGACTGACTGTTTGGAAATTGGCTTCCCTTGAGCTCCTATACACACAAAGAGCTGTTCTGATTTTCTGAAAGGCTTTGTTCTGTCCAAATAATAACGCAGTTGTCTGTGGATGTCCAAGGAATGCAGTAATCTCTCCCCTTTGTTTTGAGGATTAGGATAAAAGGTAGGTAAGTGTATAGCCTGATTCAAAGCTACCCTGGATACCACTTTTGGCATAAAGGACGGGTTGGTTCGTAAAGAAACTCTGTCCTGATGGAAGATGATAAAAGGCTGGACAGCCATGAGAGCTTGTAGTTCCAATACCCTACGAGCTGAGGTAATAGCCAGAAGGAAAGCTGTTTTCCAGGACAATATTGCAAATCTGATGAGGCAGATGGCTCAAAAGGAGGCAAGGTCAGCTTTTCTAGAATGAAATTGAGATCCCAAGCAGGTATTGGTCGTTTCCTTGGGGGTTTTAGATTCTTAGCCCCTCTGAGGAACTGTCTTAAGAGGGGGTGAGAGAATAAGGGTGGATCAGTGTTGTATTCTGCAGAAATGGCTGAGACATGGATTTTGATGGAGGAGAATGAAAGTCCACTGCTTAGCAGCTCAGCTAGATACTGTAATATTTGAGGTAAATTCAGTTTTCCAGGATCCTGGCCCTTTTTCTCATTCCAGACACAAAACTGTTTCCATTTTGCGGAGTAAGCTTTTCTAGTAGACGGCCTTCTGGCCACCAAAATGACATCCTGCACCTCCTTGGAGAGTAGGGTCTGTTGTGATACTAAGGAATCTTCCATGCGGCTAGATTGAGTGTTTTTAGCTGACTGTGAAGAGTTTTGAAGCTGTGCTGAGTCAGAAGAAGAGGCATTAGAGGCAGGGTCCATGGTGGGGAATGCGTCAGGCTCCTTAGGAGTGGGTACCAGTGCTGTCTTGGCCAGTCTGGAGCAATGAGAATCATCTTTGGTCTGTCTGCTCTGGTTTTTAATAGAACTTTGGGCAGCAGAGGAAGAGGTGGGAAGGCATAAACTGTCATTGATGTCCAGCTGAAAGAGAGAGTGTCCACTCTCCAGGCCTTTGGATGAAAAATCCTTGAGCAGAATTTTGTCAATTGGTGATTTTTGTGGGAGGCAAAGAGATCTATGTCTGGCCTTTCCCATGCTTGAATTATCGCTGTAAAAACTTGAGGATGCAACTTCAATTCGTGTGGATCTGTCGTATTTCTGCTTAGGTTGTCTGCCAGCGTGTTTTCCTTGCCTGGCAAGTACTGTGCTTGAAGTTCGATTTGTAAGTCCAGGGCCATGTTCCAAAGTGACATGGTCAGCCTGCATAGGGGGTATAAATGGGTTCCTCCCTGTTTGTTTATGTACCACATTACTGTGGTGTTGTCCGTCTTTATCAATAGCTGACCTGGTTGCAGAAGGTCTTTGAAAGCTATAATAGCATTTATTACTGCTAGCATTTCCTTTTGATTGATGTGAAGGTGCTTTTCTTTTTGGGACCATTTGCCCTGAATGCACCGATCTGTCATGTGCGCCCCCCAGGCGTAGTCCGAGGCATCTGTTGTGATGACTTGATTTGCTTGAGGCTTGCTGAATGGGAGACCTGTGTTTGTTTGGCATGCTTGAGCCCACCACAGCAATTCCTTTTGAAGACATGGAATTAGTGGTATTATTGTTTCCAAACTGTGGCTGTGTTGAGACCATAGGTTTTTCAGGTACCATTGAAGTTTCCTCATATGCAGCTTTTCACATGGGATTAGTAAGATGCAAGATGCCAGGAATCCCAGAGCCTGCAGGATTTTCCTTGCAGTCAGCCTGATGCAATTTGCTAGTGTTCTGAAGTATTGAGTTAGTTGCCCCTGCTTCTCTGGCATGAGGTAGGCCATCTGGATGTTTGTGTCCAAGTTGGCACCCAGGAAAATTATTCTCCGAGAGGGTATTAGCCTTGATTTCTTTTTGGTGACTGTGTATCTCAGAGAATTCAACAACATTATTACATAAGCCAGATGTTTCAGAAGTATGTTCTTGCTGTCCGCTTGGATCAGGCAGTCGTCCAAATAGGGGTATATTTGTATCCCTTGAAGTCTGCAGTAGGCAATTACTGATGCCAGGCATTTCATGAATACTCTGGGCGCAGTAGATAAGCCAAAGGGCAATGCAGAGAACTGATAATGGGTTGAACCTGCAAGAAATCTGAGGTATCTTCTGCAATTTTGTCTGATTGGGACATGCAGGTATGCCTCCTTGAGGTCCAATGTTACCAGCCAGGACTCCTTGCCCAGCATGGGAAGAAGCTGCTGTAGAGTGAGCATCTTGAATTTTGTGCAGTAGAAATGTGTTTAGGATGGATAGGTCCAAAATAGGTCTCCAATCTTTTCCCTTCCTTGGTACCAGGAATAGTCTGGAATAAAAACCTTGACCTTGTTCGTGAGTAGGTACCTCTTGAATAGCTTTCATGTCTATGAGATCTGAAATTTGTCTTTGTGCCTCTGCCCTTTGATTGTGTGGCAGGTTTGGCATGCCTCTCATTTCTGGAAGGGTGTGAAAATGGAATCTGTAGCCTCTGTTTATAATGTCCAGGATCCATTTGTCTTTTGTGACAATATGCCAATTTTTTCAAAATAATGCCAGTTTTCTGCCTAATGGTGCTGCCATTTGAGCCTTGCTTGGCATGCAAAGGGGAAAGTCATTGAGCTTGCTTTCTGAATGGCTGCGGGTTATCTTCACCACCTCTTTGTGTAGGAGCTTGCCATTGTCTGCCTCTACACGATCCTTGGGATTGCCCTCTGCCCCTCGAGTGCCTGTACCTACCTCTTTGGCATCTGTCCGTGGCTGGAAAGGACCAATTTTTGGAAGGCCAATTTCTACTGAAACGTGGGGGTTGTACCTGTAGAAAATCTTTCACTGTTTGCATTGATTTAGCCTTTTCCTCCATTTTCCTTAATACCTCCTCAGCATTAGCACCAAATAATACATCCTTTTGTAGAGGGGCATCTAGTAATTTAGCTTTGACATGATCTGGTAAGGTTTGTTCCTTGAGCCAGGCATGTCTACGTATGACTGATCCTGTAACAGCAGCTCTACATGAGGCCTCTACAGCATCAAAACCACAGTGTAAGGTATGTTTACCCACTTGTTCTGCACTATGCATCAAATCCTGCAACTCCTTAAAGTCTGGTTGTTCAGGTTGTGACATTTTACTTCTCAATTGTGATAACAGAAACTGTTGGTACTTTAACATATGGAACTGACAGTTTAATGCCCTCATGGTTAAGGTGGCCGAGGTATATACCTTTTTTCCCCACCTTTCTAAGGATCTGGAATCTCTCTTGGAAGGTAATGGATTTTTAGCAGTGGAGGCCTTAATTCCCTTGGGGCCCTGTGAGATAGTTTCTGGGTCAGCAGCATGGCTTTTGTATAGAAATTGGTGTGAGTCAGGAACCCTGTAGTACCTGTCAGGCTTGACTGGGGCTGGAGGAAGAGAATCCGGGTTAAGGCAGGCCTCCGAGTACACATCATCTAGTATGTCCAAGACAGGAGGTATAGCCAGAGGCCTGTGCTAAGGTAGCAAGAGAAATTCCCTAAGCCTTTTCTTGGAATCTGAATAATCTTGGCCTTCCCAGTGGAAGTGTTCCCTTAAGGTATGCAGAGTTTCCCCAAATGAGTAATCCTCTGGGGGGGAAAAGGAGGGAATGGACTCCTCTGCATCAGAATCTTCAAAAGGGGAGTAAGAATGTTCCTGTTCATCAGAGTGCTCTGAAATAATGGAGCCCTGATCAGAGGAGGGGGATTCTTCCTCCACTCTGGGCCTTTTGTCCAGGGGGGGGGTTGAGAACCCCTGATAAGAGTAATTAAATCCTCAGCCATTTTAAGCATCTGTTTTTTAGGCATGGGGCCTGGAGATGGGCCCTGTGTAGCTTGTCTCATAGAACGCATGGCTGCTTTAGACTTAGTGAACGCCTTGATGGAAAAAGAAGAGGAAGGTCTGAAGACACCTTGAGAGGAGGTAGACCTGTCCACATTTTGAGATTCACCGCCAAGAGTGGCTTCGGTATCTGTAGTCGGGGTGTGAGCCGAGGAGCCTGCGACCTCGGGCACAGGAGACACCACCAATGAAGTGTCGTCGGTAGTCAGGGGCTGCGTAGGCGCCTTGCTGAGAACTGGACCACCTGCAGTCGGCTTTGGCGTGGTGTTGGTAGAGGCCCCGGACTTCGTGTGCCGGTCCTTATCTTTGCGCTTTTTAGGCAAAACTGGAGTCGGAGTATCTGACGACATAATATAGTTCAATTTTTGCCAAAATAATGCTGGGCGAACTCCGCCCGAAGCTTAATGGTGCGTTTGTTGAATGTAGCACAAAAGCGACAGACCGAGACGTCGTGGTCTGGGCCTAAACAAGGAATACAGAGGGAATGGAAATCCTTATGCGGTATTTGCTTCCCACATGAAATACAATTATTAACTTTGTCTGACATCGGTCTGAGGCAAGAAAACTTTCCCCAACGGGGTACTTAGCTTTTAAGAAGACTATGGTTGCAAAATTTTCGTAATTTCAGGAGCTGGACAACCGGCACTTGCCAACTGCTTCTGCTTCGGGCACCGCGTGGCAAGAAAGACTGAAGAAAATGGCGTTGGCTGGTTCTTTTATACCCCTGTCACACTGACGTCAGGGAAGAAGCGACGACAACCGACACTGGACCTAGACTTTGGAATTCGGCTGACCGAGGACCCGCCTGACGACAGCAGAACTCATCTGTTATGACTGCAGCTGTATGCACAATGAACATCAGCAGCCCTGCAAGAGGCCTCTAATTAATCAAATCCACATTGCAAAGTATGTTTTCCAACCTGTTCAGCAGAATGCATTAAATCCTGTAATTCTTTATTTTCCACACAGTCAGGAATCAACATCATTTTCTGTTTAAGCAATCCAGTAACATGTTGCTGATACTTTAACATATGAAACTGGCTGTTTAAAGCCCTAATAGCCAAGGTTGCAGAAGTGTAAACCTTCTTACCCCATTTATCCAGCACCCTGGAATCTCTATCAGAAGGGGTAGGATTTTTAGCAGTAGAAGCCTTAATGCCCTTGGGCCCCTGTGAAATAGTCTCTGGATCCGCAATATGATTTTTAAAAAGGAACTTGTGCGACTCAAGGACCCTGTAATATCTGTCTGGCTTTCTGGGAGCAGGAGGCAAGGAATCAGGGGCCAAACTAGATTCCGAAAAGGCATCATCAACAATGTCCAGTACAGGAGGAATAGCTAAAGGCCTATGCTAAGCCAGAAGTAAGAAATCCCCAAGCCTCTTTTTTGAATCAGAAAAATCCTGGCTTTCCCAGTGGAAATGCTCCCATAGAGAATGTAAGGTTTTACCAAAAGAAAAATCCTCTGGAGGGGAAGCAGAGGGAATAGAGTCCTCTGCATCAGAATCCTCATAAGTAGATAAGGGCAAATCCAGATCATCAGAAGACTTAGGGAAAAACAGAATCCTGGTCAGAAGATTCATAAACAACTTCAGTCCTAGGCCTCTTAGAAAGGGGGGGGGGGGTGGCTTCCCCTGATTAGAGTTATTAGATCTTCAGCCATTCTTATCATTTGTTTTTTAGGCATAGAGGCCAGAGCATGTGGTCTGGGCGTTGTTTTTTTAGGCATGGTTTGAGATTTAGGCCTAAGTGAAGAAGGAGGTGTCAGTTTAATATGCAAGTCCATAGGCCTGAATACACCCTCAGAAGTCAGTGCCTGCACAGCGGCTCCGGACCCATCCAAGGTAGAGACATCCAAGGGTTCTGTAGTTGAAGCATCTCACGGCATACCGGACTCCAAATGGGTCTCAGTAGAGGCCTGCGAATCAGAAGTAGCGGGTATCAGGGGCTGCAAAAGCACCTCACTGAGTACCAGTGAACTGGTGACTGGCTTAGGAGAAGCGCCATTGGCAGTTTTGGACCTTGGCGGCCTGTCTCTGTCTTTATCTTTGCGTTTTTTTGGAATATCGGTAGTCGGATGGCTAACTGACGACATTTCTGGATAATTAAACCGAGAACCGAAATATTTAGAAGCGAAAATATACCAATGGCGGATAGAGCGCTGATTAAATAAAGCACAAAACTGACAGCAAGGTACGTCGTGGTCAGGGCCTAGGCAAGGAATACAGTACGAATGAAAATCTTTATGAGGTATTTGCTTTCCACAAGTAATGCAATTATTAACTTTTACTGACATTGGTAAGGAGCAAGAAAAAGTTTCCCCAATGGGGTACTTAGCTTTAGTTGAAGACTTCGGTTCTGAAACTTGAAAATGAAATTTTCAGGAGTTGGCCGACCGGCACTTGCGAACTGCTTCTGCTTCGGCCACCGCATGGCAAGAAAGACTGATGTAATGGCGTCGGCTGCATGTTTTATACCCCTGATGACCTGACGTCATGGAAGAAGGGACAGCAACCGACGCAGGACCCAAGACTTAGTTAATCAGGCCGACTGAGGACTACTGCAAAGCAGATAACCCAAATGTAATGACTGCAACAGTGAAACACGAAGAACATCTAAGGCAGGGGTGACAAGAATGATGTAATCTGAGAATGACCCAGCAGAAATGTTTGATAGTATTTTATTTATTTTATTTTACATTTGTTTACCGGGAAATTCCGACTGGATGCAGGTCCTTTTTCAGCAGATGCCCAGGGAGAAAAGCTCCACATCATGTACATCTTAAACAGAGATACAAAGTTGCAGCAACAGTAAACAACATTACAGGTTGTTGGCTTTAATACAACAAGATATTGATTATCAACAGTATATACAGTAAATGTTGCAAGTTAAGATAGTTTCTTGTCGTTTATAATATTAGTAACGAAGTTGTCAAACAAGATATTAAAGTATGTAAAGACAACTAGCTAATTCTGACTGTGGTTAGTAGTAGCGGTAGTATAGTTGGGTTAAGAGTCTAAGTGGGGGGTAAGGGTGCGGGTGTTAGTCTGGATTAGAAAAAGGACAAAGCCAGTGCAAATTTAAGTGGAATTTGAGCGCAGTCTTGAAAAGGCTGCTGGAAGGTAGAGTAGCTATAGAGGGTGGAAGATTGTTCCAAAGTTTAGATATGGTACATGAAAATATGGCTTCTCTTGCTGAGTTTTTGGGTTTGATAACAGTGAGTTGATTTTTGCTGCTTGATCTTAGGGGCCTAATGGAGTGATAGGGTTGGAGAAGGGTTTGAAGGGAAGGGATGTTATGGGGGTGGTTAATAAGTTTATGAGCGAGGGTGAGTTGCTTAAAATGAAGGAGTTGTGGGAGTTCTAGCCAGTTTCGTTTTTTAAGGGAGATACAATGATGGCTGCGGTAGGAGGTTCCAGTGGCAAATTTAGCAATTTTGTTTTAACAAGCATCCAGTTTATGTAGGTCTGTCTAAGGTTGGTAAGTATGGGGGATGCACAGAGTAGGATGGAGATTAGCTGGGAATTGGCTATGGAGATTCTAACCGCCTTGGTTAGGAACTGGTGGCTTCGATATAATGCACCAAGTTTCTTATGAACTTTTTTTAATTGTGAGAGATATGTTGGTGTCAAATCTAAGTTTGTTGTCTATTTCCACACCGAGTAATTTTGTATGTTCTGATGGAGAGATGATGGTATTGTCTTTGGTGAGAATGTTGAAGTAGGGGGTGTTTTTGGTGGCTTTGGAAGGTTGGAACAGGAGACGTTTTGTCTTAATTGGGTTGAATAGGAGCTGAGCATTGGATAGCTCAATATAGT
Source organism: Protopterus annectens (assembly GCF_019279795.1). NCBI lineage: Eukaryota > Metazoa > Chordata > Ceratodontiformes > Protopteridae > Protopterus > Protopterus annectens. The sequence goes on along the minus strand of NC_056735.1, from coordinate 751,630,106 downwards.
AACTTAAAGGGACACTATCTCGTTTCTAAATAGAGGTCCATGCCTCGGACAGAAACACAAACATTGCCACCCCCTTTAGTTAACTACCTCCCACTTTGTGACATCACTGGCTATTCCTACCTACGTATCAATTGACTTTGCTTATTCAATCCCAGTGAGGTTGTGGTTCCAGTCTGCAAAATGAAGCGATGTAGATTTATCTAGTTCCCACAGATTGTTAAAGCAGCATCTTGCTTTTACATCTCAGGCACTTTTTTTATAATAATAATAATTGGCTGCAGTAGGTACTTGCACTAGTATGACAAGTTACCTAGTCTAGACCATGCAAGCATGATGCAAAACACGTTGTTCTATTAACTTTTAAAGTGAATTAGAATTGTACACAAATACGTCTGGAGTATACATTGCAGAATGCCAGTTTGGAGAAAAGGTGTGTGTGTGTGTGTGTGTGTGTGTGTGAGAGAGAGAGTTCATAACGTACAGCAGCTGATCTCAAGAGAAACACTGACAGATGAAGTTGAAAGCAGGAAGTATTGTCAGATTCTTGCTTCCCTGTTTAAAAAGAACGAAAACAATCTCAATGTATAGGACAAAGCAGGTAATACATGTAAGGTGGGATAGGTATAGTAAAACATAAAATTTCTAAGATTCTCCAGTCTCCTGCCATTTGAAATAATGCCATGGTTGCAGTTCCGTTTTTAGAGCCCTAATTGTGGTAGAAGTGTTTTAAGTATGTTTCATGGCTCCGTCAGTTTTTTTTAACTGTAGCACAGCTACAATTCAAATTACTTTTATAGCAGTTTAAAAAACAAGTGTTTCAAGGTGATTTTCCACATTTTTTTTCAACTACAAAAGTGAGAAACCTTGACATTCCTTTCAATGGGAGATGAATAGTGAGTGCTTTATCTTGATTGAAGAATCTCAAAGTGATGAACCAGTGCTCATAGGTTCATAGGTTGGTACCAGGCTATCAGCCCTAGGGCCTATACAAGCCTAGCCATAACAATTCCCTGGCTATTTCTTCCCACATTATTTACTTTCCTGGACCCCTGTCTAGCAGGGCGACTGACGTGATCCCTGGGGTGAATTTCCTTTCTCTTATCCAATCGTCAAGGTTCCTCTTGAAGAGGTCCAAAGAGGCACTCTGCTTGACATATATGGGCAATCTATTCCAGAGTCTGGGGAGTCTCTGGGTCAGGAACCTATCCCTCCAGCATGTTTTGTTTATTGTGATGACAAGGTTTAGATCCCTGGAGCGTGTAGCTCTGAGGGATTGGGATTTCTTTAAGTGTAGCATGTCCAACAGCTCTGGGTTTGACATGGCCGTGTATGTTAAGCAGAGATTGCCTCTGAGCAAGTTATCTATCAATATGTGAAGCCACATACTTGTTTTTTATTACTGTGGTGATACCATCCACTGTAATAAACACTAACACTTTTTTACTGCTTTCTTCAATCTGTTTAGCCTATCTGAACACAATCTCTGTGAAGATTCTGTATTTCCTAAAGTGTTCAGCTAAGTTGAGGTTCTGCTTCACTTGCATAAATGTTATTTTTTCATGTGTTAACCAGATGAATTGTCTTCATTCACAACTGACTTTATAGGGTGAGGTTAAAAAGCAAGATATGTGCATGCTTCACAGGAGATAGTCAATCTGCATACTTTGGGGTAGTGAGAGGAAAACAGAGTAGCCAGAGGAAAACACACAAACATTGAACATGGAAAGTACACACAAAGAAAGTGACCATAGTTAAAGGTTGAACACCAGACCCTAGAGTTGTGAGATATGCAACTTAACTAAGTCAAAGTGATGTTCGTAGCTAGCTAAATTTTTTATTTCTTCCCAGCTAAGACATTATTTAATATTTGGTACTTTTCTTTAAACTCAAAAAGTTCTTTGCCATTTTTTTTTCTTTCTTTGATATTTGCTATACTAAAGAAACATTCAGGGAGACTGAGTGGTGCTCGAAACCATCATGCGCATGAGTTGTCTCCTTTTATAGTCTTATACTTTTACAGAGCTCCACGCTTAGGTACACCATACCACAGTATATCATCTTTTTCATAACCACACACATGCACACTATATTGTGGGCTTTCACACAGATAAACTAGGTGGCCACTTAGTGTGTTATTCTGCTACAGACACATTTCCATTGTTTTCTGTGCATTTATTTACTTATTTTATGTAAAGAAATATGACATTTCATTATTTAAAATAAATAAGTAAATTGGCTCATGGCTCCTTATTTCAGACATGTCAACTATGGTGCCCTAGTTGGCAACTGTTGTACACCTGACTACTGAATTTTTGAGCTTTCTTCTCTGTCCCATCCACAATCTATATGATTTGCTGCCTAGATTGTGGGTACAATAGTGCAGAAAGCCCATAAATTTGAAAGTGTACAATGAATGGTATACCTGCAGTGTGAGAGAAGCCTGAGTTTCTATCACTGACTGCTTTTTTTTTTTAATAAGATGATGACAGTTAACCATATATGGGCAGTAGACTGCTTTACATCCCTGCATTCTTCCCTTATAAGACCGATTATAGATGCATGGAATTAGGAATACTAGACAGGATGAAATCCTCCTCCTCATGGAAGAGTAAACCTGTCTGGTGGAAATCTACAATAAATAAACTCTATAATAAAACAAAACAATTGCTGTCCAGGACCAAGAAGGAGCAGGTGTCTAACTAGAAACACTCTCAGTTTAGCCTAAACAAGCAAATAAGAGCCGATAGCCCTGGGTCATGTGATCAATCATAGTGTAGTTGGCTCAATTTGAAAGTTATTACAATTTTCGCAACCACAAATATGTACTATGCACAATCCTCAGCATGACATCACTTTTTCAGCACTCATGACACAAGCTTAATTTTGGTTGGGTCACACTGAGTTAACTTCACCATGTTAATGTTAGCAAGGCTTTAATGACTATGTCTGCTAATATGTGTGGGTTAGAGTAAATGTTAGGAAAGGGGATGGATTAAGTGTGTTAGATTGTGCGTGTTTAGGGTTAGGGGATAGAATAGGTAAGAGGACAGAGTAAGTGTGTATGATTGAGAGTGTTGAGGGTTAGGTTAGGGGATAGATTTAGTGTGTGTATGTGTGCCCAAATGCACATGTGTGATGAGAGTCCCAATTTTCTTCTGCTGTGGTAGTGTTATGGGAACAGCTTTCTTTTAAGTTTAACATGGAGGTTATAGTTAGGGGCAGGGTTATCATGTGTTACTAAAGTGGAGCGTGGAGGCTTTGCTGGTTACAGTGTATCCAGTAATACAAAAACTCATATACATCCATAGACCAAATAACTTGGCTAATACTAGGACCATAGATGTAAATCCACTCTAACAAATAAATGCACAAGGTGGAGGGATAGACTTATAACACAGTGCTTACCCACCTTTCTATAACAAATTAACTTTCCAAGTTAAACACTGTGACACACTGTCTGCCTTTAATAGGATCATAGGAGGTTACTAGGCTAATGGTCCTGGGGCCCTTACAAGCCTAGCCAAGAATTTATCCCCAAAAATAAACCTCAGTCAGCACCTGTCGCCTCTGCCAATGAGGGACACAGGTGGAACCCCTGGGACGAATTTGTGGTTTCCCCATTCACTCATCAAGGTTGTGCTTAAAGAGGGTCAGCGAGGTGCTCTGTTTGACGTGTATGGGAAGTCTATTCCAGAGATGGGGCAGCCTCTGGGAGACAAACCTGTCTCTCCAGCAGGTTTTGTTAATGTCACATATTAGGTTCAGGCCTTTTGAGCGGGTAGTGCATGAGGAGTTAGACTTATGGATATGGAGCATCTGTAGTAGGGCAGGGTCTGAGATGGCCTTGTAGGTGAGACACAGATCACCCCTGAGCAATCTGTATTATACCGAGTAGAGTGATAGTGATTTGAGCCTGTCTGCATAGGACAGGTGTTGGAGGCCATGGATTCTCTTTGTGAGGTATTTTAGTGGCCTTTCCAGTTGGTGCAGATGTTTGGAGAGGTACATCCCGAACGAGGTGTTATATTCAATTATTGGTCTAATGAGGGAGGAGTATAGAGAGGTAATAACCTACTTTTTTCTGGATGCAATCCCTTTACTTATCAGATGAACCAAGTAAAAGGCTTTTCTGACTATTGCCGCAACATGATGGTTGAATGTGAGGTTATCAACCTGAGTGTCCAGGTCTTTCACCACAGGTTGTGTGCTTAGGGGGTTGCCATTTATGTGGTAATCAGTAGGGGTCATGTTTTTCTCAGAGGGTATGATGATACATTTTTTTGCATTTAGCTTGATGCCATGACTTTGGCACCAGTCATTAGTTGCTGTGAGACCCTCTTGCAGTATGTTAACATCATTTGGGGAGTCAATGACAGCACCCAACTTACAGTTGTCACCAAACTTGATCAGCCACAGGCCTTTTGTCTTTGCCTGTACCTCCGAGAAATAGCTGCCAAACAGTAGGGGTCCCCAGACAGATCTCTGGGGAACTCCACTACTGACAGGTCTGGTATTGAAGGTGGAGGTGCCTATTTTGACTTTGAGGGTCCTGTCGGTTTGACAGTTGCCCACCCACCTGGTGAGATAGGGATTTACGCAAAGTTGTGTTAGCTTTTTGATGATGTCAGTGTGGGTGATTGTGTCAAAGGTCTTGACCAAGTCAGTGTAAGCTGTATGTACTGACTTTCCCTCATCCAGGGCCTTGGCGACAGTCTCAAAGAAGTCAACCAGGTTCAACAGGCAAGATCTGCCCTTGATGAATCCAAACTGGGTGGGGTCATATGCTTGGAGATTGCCTATGCCCTTATTTATGAAATCCATAATAATATGCTCCATGGCTTTACAGATCAGGGTCAGTAGTGGCACCACCTTTGTGCAAGGGGATGACAATGGTGGTCATCACTCTGCTGGAATGAAGCCAGTGCTCAGGCTGTGGTTGAAGAGGGTGCTTAAAATGATAACTGGTTGGGTATTCATAAATTCATCTCTGGTATGAATGGCCTGGCCCATCTTGAAAAGGGAGGCAAGGCCTAAGGTTGGGTACTGGCAAAGTTGAAATGTCATTGCATCTCAATTGATTTTCAACTCATACGAGCCTATGACATATGACCAAGTCACATCCTTGTATGGAAGCAGAGTTAGTGGACATAACATGCTTAGGCCTGCTTTCCTTGTAACTTTTGGGTGACCTGCATGGACTTGCTTGCCGTATGTGGGAGTGGGGAAGGAGTATGTGCTGTCTTGTCAGCACTGAAGGCCAAGATCTTTTGCAGTGTGTCAAGAAAGACTTGGACAAAGGTTATATGCATGGTGTTTTTACAGATAGTATGTGCACTGGTGAGTGCATTTCAAGACCATAACATGTTTACCTGACAACTAACAAAAAAGTATACCATTCAAAATACCATAATGTACTTTTTGCTTTTGCGTTTCAGGTCGTCTTAACATCTTGGTTTCTGTAAGCTTAACCCAGCTTGTAAGTTTAGAGGTTTTGGTTCTTGTAGGGAAGTGCATCATTAAAGTGAATGTGTTTCTTCTCATGCCAACCTCTGTTTCTACAACTCTCCTCTTGGGCAGCTGATATTTGTAGTTCCCCAGGTTTTCACTGTAATTATTTTTTTCACAGCTGTTCCAAGTCCATTACAGGAAATAGGGCACATAAAACTGTATGTAGCTTTATCATCATTTTCTCCAGATATCAATCTCTACTGAAAATTCACAGTTTCTTACAGTTTGTTACATTAACTAAAACATTGACTAAATATATAAAAATAATTACATAAGTCTCTGTTTGTGGTAAGAGAAGCATGGGTCAATTTATTTGCAAGTTAATCATTCTAAAATTTGCTACAGTCATCATTGGCTTTGTGTTACATGTTTCTGATCTTGGACATACTGGATTAAACAATGGATGCCAGCAGAGGTGAAAATGGTCATATTCAACTTGATGAGGTGTTAAAGGCATTGGTTTCTGGCTGATATGGATTTTCAGTTCACTGAATAAGAGGTTTAATTGTTGAGATGTTTAGAAGGTCTTAATTCAATGAATGCATTTATCTGAATGTGTTAACTAGTGTATTCTGTTCATGCATTCAACAGAAAGAAGTAAAGTCAAATACTGTCTATGGGCATCCCGTGGAGAGACAAGGCTTGGCTTAATTGTTTGGGGGTGGGTATGCTGTTTTATGAAATACGTGTGTGTCACTTTCTACAAAATTTCTCTTAGTTGTGGAACACACAGTCAATGGAAGGTTGGACAAGAGGTTAATGCAACCTTTTCTTATTTATTTATTTTTATAAATTACTACTTTTTTAAGAATTTTACTTTTGTGGTTGGTGACAGTCATATTATAAATGACTATCATGATTTGCTATATATGACTTGAATTTTGGAGTCAGTTTTACAGATAATGGCTATATTCTGCTGTTTAAGCTGATCTGCAGAGTCTGTGCAAGTCATCTGGAGAAGCAGTCAGCTTTGTAGGAGATGCCTGCTCGAAGAATTAATGGGACTTGTTTAGACTACACACTTGGACATTACAGGTAAATGAACATTTTTAAGTTTGGGAGACTCTCTCTGTGTGTGTGTGTGTGTGTGTGTGTGTGTGTGTGTGTGTGTGTGTGTGTGTACACATATATCTATATATATCTATCTCTATATTTTTATCTAGGGTCTATATTACATGAACGAATGATCAAAATGTCGAGTAGAACATACTCGACACACTTTGATCGATCGTTTATGTAATCAAAACTTAAAAACCTTGAAAAATAAAAAAATCGACCTTCCCTATACTAACATACAACACACACACATACAACCAATGCATACAAACCCCTACACACTCACATCATTCAATTACTTAAAAACCTACGCAAACACATCTACTTTTAAAACAAGGCCCCCCACACCCCCCCTAACTAAATATAACAACTCTGAGATTGCTGTACATTGGGGAAAAGGGCAATTTCCCAGTAATCACAAACCAACTTCTTACACAAGCGATTACCGGGAAATTGCCCTTTCTCCAATGTACAGCGATCTCAGAGTTGGTATATAAAAGAAAGCAGCCATTCCGGACAGTGTAGTGTGTTTACGTCGCACGCTACACTCACTAGCAAGGCCGACTAAAACATTTCGGAACTCCACATTTCGACATTTACAGTCTCTAATTACATGAACATTCGATCAAAGTGTGTTGAGTATTTTGTACTCAACATTTTGATCATTCGTTCATGTAATATACACTCATTTATCTATCTTTATACATATATATATATATATATATATATATATATATATATATATATATATATATATATATATATATATATATGTGTGTGTGTGTATATTTTATATATATATATATATATATATATATATATATATATATATATATATATATATATATTTATAAAGAGAGAGAGATGTTTGTGTAGATCTACAGATGTACACATGTGTGTGTATATATATATATCCATGTGTGTATACATGAATGTGTGTATATATCTGCGGGTGCATGACAGGCTTTCATTTGATCCTGACCAAATTTTCTCAATTATCAGTGCCCGAAACTAAAACAACTTTGGTATATGCCTGTGCTTTAGAGCATCTACAAGCTGCTTCTGTCCATAAAGGCCACAGGTGACAAGTAGTGGGTGAATTTATGATTTCCCATGCATTGATCCAAATGTTATTTGAATAGGCTTAGAGAAGAGCTCTGTTTGACATAAATGGTGAGTCTGTTCCAGAGAAGGGGTAATCTCTGAAACATGCAGCTGTTCCTCCAACATATTTTGTTTATGTTACAGATGAAGTTCAGATCATTTGAGGGTCATGCTGCCCAATGCTAGAAGTCTAAATCTCAAAATGCACTCGCTCAAAGCACTCCTTAAAATGGAGAACATCGACATTTGTGCTGTAACAAAGTCCTGGTTCAAGGCAACAGAAAGCACCCCTGCACTACCATGCTATAATTCATTCCACACTTTTCAGCCCCAGAACTTGGACCGAAGCTCCTAAGGCAGTGGTGTTTCCATATTCATAAAGGATGCGCACACCCCCGGACTGGTAGCCCAACATAACGCATCAGAGATACTACAGGTGCAGCTAGCACTGGATAAAACAGCGATTCGGGTCGGAGCCTGCTATAAGTCCCCAACCATGTCCCAAGACTCACACTCCACGTTCTTAAGCACCCTGGAGAATATTAGGGTCCAACCTAATGCTCTCATACTGGGCGACTTCAACTATCCCTCCATTAACTGGGAAAACTAGTCATGTACCAATACACTTGCCCAGCATTTCCTGGAATTCAATAATTACAATGCCCTGGACCAGCTTGTTCTTACCCCCACTAGAGATGGCAACATTCTGGACCTGGTCATTAATAACCGGGGTGACCGTTGCTCTACATCAACAGTCAACTCCTCTCTGGTTAGATCTGACCACAAACTAATCACCTTGGAAATCCACCCCCCCTCCTGCAAAGGTAACCACCATGAAAAACTTCTCCAAAGCTAACTTTGGGATCCTAAAAACAGAGGTGGCTAACTTCACGGCACCCATGCAAATGGAGAATAGTTGCATGGCCGCAGCATCATATGCCAATGCACTGTACGAACACGTACACAAATGCATGGATCTTGCCATACCCAATAGAACCAAGACATTCTCCTCCAAAAAAAGGAAGCCAATCTGGTAGTCCCCTGCCATAAACAAACTCTACAAAAGGAGGAGGAAACTGATGTGGAGGAGGAGGAGGAGGAGGAAACTGATGTGGAATAAGGTGAAGTCCCAAGACTGAAAAAACTCCCTTATCTGTCTCAACAAAAAGTTGAGATCCCTCACCAAATACTCTAAAGCTAGGTATGAAAATAAAATTGCAGCTTATAGCAAAGACAACCGCAAGGCATTCTATAGTCATGTAAAGAATCTCCATGGCAATACCCAGAATTGCTCTGAGCTACTGCACAATGGTATCTCCTATACCGAGCCAACAGATATTGCCCGTATACTGGCCGACAAATTCAGTGCCAACTTTACCCCCCCCCCCCAAGGACCAATCAAAATACCAGTAGATTGCCAAGCACCCAGTATTATTGCTGCACAGGTTAAAACAGCACTGTCCAAGGCCAAGAATACAGCTTCTATGGGACCTGACGATATCCCTGGATGGGTTCTACATGAACTACAGAGTGAACTGGCACCTACCTGTTTGCCCTGTTCAATCACAGCCTCACCTCAGGCTTTGTCCCCGCTGAATGGTGCACTGCTACAGTCATCCCACTCCACAAAAGAGGAGTGAATACAGACCCTGGGAACTATTGCCCCATTAGCCTGACAAGTCTGATATGCAAAGCTATGGAACGCATCATCATGGACCTAATATACAAAGATATAGGGAATCTCCAAACTCTGGTTCCCACACAGTTTTGTTTTGTGAAGGGTAGATCATGCCTGCTCAATTTGGTCGACTTTTGTGAAGGGTAGATTATGCCTGCTCAACTTGGTCGACTTCTTTGAGTCAGTCACCAGAGCTGTGGATGAAGGCAAGGTGGTTCATACAGCCTACCTTGATCTGGTCAACGCTTTTGATACCATTCCCCACTCAGGTATCATAAAAAACTCATTAAGGTAGCATCAATCCCTATATCACTAGCTGACTCCAAGTCAGACTGCGATTAGTAGAAAGTGGAGTCCCACAGGGTTCGGTCCTGGGTCCTCTCCTGTTTGGTATCTACTTCTCTGAAGTCCAGGCCAACATGAATGGACTCTGGCTGACAAAGTTCGCAGACGATTGCAAGTTGGGAGCTATTATTAACTCCCCAAGTGATGTTGACATCCTACAGAATGGCCTCACTGTGACCAACGACTGGTGTCAGAACCATGGCCTTAAGCTCAATGCCAAAAAATGTGTTGTCATCCCCTTTGGGAAAAACACGGTTCCCATGAATTACCACATTGATGGTAGTCCACTGAACACAGAAGGTGTTATAAGAGATATGGGAACACAGGTTGACAGCAACCTCTCTTTTGATCACCACATTACCACTGTGGTTAGAAAGTCCTTCTATGTGGCACATCTCATTACCAAGGGTTTTGCATCCAGGAAGAAAGAGGTCACTGTCTCCCTCCACTCTTCCCTCATTAGGCCAATCATCAAGTACAATGCCCCATTTGACATGTACCTCACTAGACAACTGGAGGGGCCACAAAAGTACCTCACAAAGAGGATCCTAGGCCTTAAACACTTGTCCTATATGGACAGACTCAAAAAACTCCAACTATTCTCCATCTCATATCGCCTACTTAGAGGAGCTCTCTGCTTGACTTACAAAGCCATGTCTGACCCAGATCTGTTAGAAATGCTACATCTAAAGAAATTCCAATCCCTCCGCACCACACGCTCTAGAGACCTCAACCTCATTACCACAATTAACAGAACATGCTGGAGGGCCAGGTTCATAACCCAGAGACTGCCCATGCTATGGAACAAAAACTTCCCATGCATGTCAAGCAGAGCACCTCGCCGACCCTCTTCAAGAAAAATCTTAATGAGTGGATGGGAAAAGTACAGTTGTGTACCTACCATAAATGTAGATGTTCGAGTGTATTCACTGTTGCAGTCATTACAATTGGGTTATCCTGCTGGCTGGCTATCCACAGTCGGCCTGAATTCCAAAGTCTAGGTCCGGCGTCGGTTGCAGTCGCCTCCTCCCTGACGTCAGAGCGCCAGGGGTATAAAAAGATACAGCCAATGTTATTTTCTTCAGTTTTTTCTTGCCCCAGATGTCAGGTGCCCCCAAAAGGGTAGGCTATAAATATGTCTATAAAGCATGCATACACCAAGTAACAAGTTTCCTTCATCTACAAGCAAATACACCACATAGATTGTATAGAATAGAGAAGTGCAGATAAGGTCCAGCAGAGATAAGGGGGATGGTGGGTGGGTGGGTAACCTGGACTGCAACAGTGAATACACTCGAACATCTACATTTATGGTAGGTACACAACTGTACTATGTTCATCGTGTTTCACTGTTGCAGTCATTACAATTGGGTTGAATCCCAAATCTAAGGTTGGGAGGCTGGAACTAGATAGAATTAGGAGGGGCTATGAGGCCCTGCAGGACTGTACTGGCAAAGCCTGCCCTGGATTTGGAGTAGAGTGGTAAGTGGCACTGCTTTGTAAAAGTGTGCACTGAACTCCAGGTTGCAGCCTCTAAAATGTCTTTGGTTGGGACCCCCCTGAGGAAGGCTGCTGAAGTGGTTGCTGCTCTGGTTGAATAAGGCCTAATGCCCTTAGGCACTGAGTTGCCATGTTGAGAATAGCATAAATGAATGCAGTGACCTATCCACTTTGAAATAGTCTGCTTTGAGATAGCTTTTCCTTGAGATCCTGCAGCATATGCTACAAGTAATTGCTCAGTCTTTCTGAAAGCTTTGGTTCTGTCCAAGTAGAAGCGCAGTTGTCTGTGTATGTCCAAAGAATGCAGAAGTTTCTCACCCTTATTCTGTGGGTTTGGATAAAATGTAGGCAAATGAATAGTTTGGTTGAGGGCCACACTGGACACTACACCTTAGGCATAAATGTGGGGTTTGTCCTTAGATAAACCCTATCCGGATGGAAAATGATAAAATCTTCCACAGCCATGAGTACCTGTAGCTCTGAGACTCGTCTTGCAGAGGTTATTGCTAGGAGCAGAGCTGTTTTCCATGATAAAAATTTTATATCAGCTGTAGCGGCTGGTTCAAAAGGATGCAGAGTTTTTCCAAGACATAACTGAGGTCCCATGCTAGTATTGGTGATCTCCGTGGAGGCCGTACGTTTTTGGCTCCTCTGAGGTACTGCCTTAATAAAGGATGAGAGAAAATAGGTGGCTCTGTATTGTAATGAGCTGAAATGGCAGAGGCATGAATCTTAATTGATGAAAAGGATAGTCCTTTGTCCAGCATCTCAGTTAAGTATTGCAAAATCTGAGGGATATTTGGAACAGTGATGTCAATTCCTTGTGTCTGGTTCCAAACACAGAACCTCTTACATTTTTCTGCATAAGATTTTCTGGTACTGGGCCTCCTGGCCTCCAAGATAACATCCATCACCGCTTTAGAGAGAGGGGTGTTTTGAAAAGTTACATTATCTGCCATGCTGCCAGATTTAAGGTCCTGAGTTGGCTGTGCAGGATCTGATTGTTGTGTTAGGTCAGTAAGTGAGGAATTTGAAGTAGTGTCCATGCTGGGCATTGAGTCAAGTTCCTTAGGATTGGGTATGCAGTGCTGGCAGGGCCAGTCTCGGGCAATCAGTATCATTTTTGGCTTCTCTTGTCTGACCTTTAGGAGTACCTTGGGGAGGAGAGGCAGTGGAGGAAAGGCATATACTGATAAGTTTTTCCAGCTGAAAGATAGAGCATCCACATGTTCATCGTGTTTCACTGCTGCAGTCATTACACTTGGGTTATCCTGCCATCAGGTGGTCCCGCAGTCGGCCAGAGTTCCAAAGTCTTGGTCCGGCGTTGGTTGCTGTCACTTCTTCCCTGACGTCAGTGCGCCAGGGGTATATAAGATGCAGCTGATGCCATTTTCTTCAGTTTTTCTTGCCACGTGGTGCCCAAAGCAAAAGCAGTTCGCAAGTGCCGGTCGGCCAATTCCTGAGATTTTTGAAGTCGAATTTCAGAACGGAAGTCTTCAATAAAGCTAAGTACCCCGTTGGGGAAACTTTCTTGCCTCAGTCCGATGTCAGTAAAAGTTAATAATTGCATTTCTTGTGGGAAGCAAATATCTCATAAGGATTTTCATTCTTACAGTATTCCATGCCTAGGCCCAGACCACGATGTCACTAGTTGTTGGTTTTGTGCTAGATTTAACAAGCGCACTATTAAACGTCTGTTTGATTTTGCTTGCCATTATTTTGGCCGAAAGTTCAATTATACCAGGCCGTCAGAACAACCGACGACCGGAATACACAAAAAACGCAAAGACAAAGATAAGGACAGGCATCCGAGGTCCAAAACCGATGATGAAGCCTCTTCTAGGCCAGCTGCCGGCTCGCCGGTTCTCACTGAGGCACTTTCGCAGCCCCTGACACCTGCTACCTCAGAGCCACAGGCCACCTCCGACTCCCACGTGGAGATTACTAGGCCTCTGGAAACTCAAGGTATTGGGCCTACAGAAATTAACCCCTCAGATGGGTCCGGAGCCGCTGAGCAGGCATCGGCTTCAGAGGGTGTTTTCAGACCTTTACAGATTACCATCAAAACAACAACTAAGTCTAAAACTCCATTAAAGACAAAGAAACAAGTACAGCATTCACCTGGACAGGCCTCCATGCTTAAAAAGCAGATGCTCAAAATGGCCGAAGACCTAATTACTCTGATCAGGGGTTCCCATCCCCCTCCTGATAAAAGGCATAGGCAGGATACAGACTATGATTCCTCTGACCAGGTTTCCATTTCTTCTGATTCCTCTTCAGACCAGGGATACTTCTTTACCCCCTATGAGGACTCTCATGCTGAAGAATCAATCCCTTCAGCCTCTCCTCCTGAGGATTACTCTTTTGGGGAAACTTTACATACCATGAGGGAGCATTTCTATTGGGAGAGCCAGGATTATTCAGAATCCAAGAAAAGGCTTAGAAATTTTCTTTTATTGCCTCAACACAGGCCCCTTGATATTCCGCCTGTGTTGGATATTGTGGATGATGTGTTCTCCGAATCCAGTTTAACCCCTGATTCTTTGCCCCCAGCACCAATCAAGCCAGATAGGAACTACAGAGTCCCTGACTCTCACAAATTTCTTTATAAAAACCCTGCTGCTGACCCAGAAACTATTTCCCAGGGTCCCAAAGGGGTAAAGGCTTCCACTGCTAAAAATCCAGTTCACTCTGACAGGGATTCTAGAGCATTAGACAGATGGGGGAATAAAGTTTACACTTCTGCAACTTTAGCAGTAAGGGCTTTAAATTGCCAGTTCCACATGCTTAAATACCAACAATATTTAATGCCTCTGTTAAAACAGAAAATGCTTACAAGCTCAGAAGGTCCTGATTATAAGGAAATGCAGGATTTATTGCATGCAGCTGAACAAGTGGGAAAACATACTCTGCAATGTGGTTTTGATTCTTTAGAGGCTTCTTGTAGAGCCGCAGTTACAGGATCTGTGATTGGAAGGCATGCTTGGTTAAAAGAACAAGGTTTACCTGATCATGTTAAGGCAAAATGATTGGATGCTCCCTTACAGCATATCTTGTTTGGTGTTAAGGCAGAAGAGGTATTAAAGAAAATGGAGGATAAGGCAAAATCTATGCAAACAGTGAAGGATTTCTTACAGGTACAGCCACCTCGATTTAGCAGAAATTGGCCTTCTAAAAATTGGTCGTTTCCAGTGTCAGACAGGCCACAAAGAGGCAGATACAGACGCCTAAAAGGCAGATCTCAGCCCAAGAGGCAGATCTCAGCCCCAAGGCTCTTACAGACCATGACAGTGGGGTGCTTCAACCCCAAAAGGAGGAGAAGACAAGTCACAACCTTATAGGAAACGGTCCGAATGACTTCCCCCTTCAAATGCCAAGCACTTACCTTTTGGCTGCTCCCTTAGGGGGAAAACTAGCATTGTTTTCACAAAATTGGCATATAATCACCCAAGACAAATGGGTTCTGAATATTGTGTCTCAAAGTTACAGGATCCACTTTCACACTCTACCAAGGCCAAAAGGAATGCTAGACCTGCCACAAAATCAATGGGCAGAGGCACAAAAACAAATTACAGCCCTCATGGACATGAGAGCTATTCAAAAAATGCCACAACAGGAACAAGGACAAGGATTTTACTCAAGACTTTTCTTGGTTCCCCAGAAAGGACAAAGCCTGGAGACCCATACTGGACCTATCTACTCTAAATACCTACCTGGATGTTCCGAAATTCAAAATGTTGACACTACAGCAACTTCTTCCCATGCTGGGCAAGAAGGCTTGGCTTGTTACTTTGGACCTCAAAGAGGCATACCTGCATGTCCCAATCAGACAAAATTGCAGAAGACACCTCAGATTCATAGCTGACACAATGCATTACCAATTCACTGCACTGCCCTTTGGCTTATCTACTGTGCTCAGGGTCTTCACAAAATGCCTGGCACCAGTAATTGCATTTTGCAAACAAAAAGGAATTCAAATATATCCCTACTTGGATGACTGTCTTATTCAAGCAGAGAGCAAGGACATTCTTCTAAAGCATCTGGCGTTTGTAAAAAGATTGCTAATTTGCCTAGGGTACACAGTAAACAAAAAGAAGTCAAAACTATTGCCCTAACAAGAGATAATATTCCTGGGTGCCAGCTTAAATACAATGGCTCAGATGGCTTATCTCACACCAGACAAGCAAAGACAACTGACTCAGTACTTTCAATTGATGGCAACAAAAACCCAACTCCCTGCAAGAAAAATTCTGCAGGCTTTGGGGTTCATGGCGTCCTGCATACTACTAATACCATGTGCCAGACTGCATATGAGGAAATTACGATTGTACCTAAAAAGTGTTTGGACTCAACACTGTCACAGTTTTGAAACAGTAATACCACTTATTCCCTGCCTACAACAGGAGTTTCGATGGTGGGCACAGGCATGTCACCACAACAAGGGACAGCCTTTCACTTTACCCACAGCCAGGCAGACACTAACAACAGATGCTTTGGATTACGCCTGGGGAGCACACATGGCAGGAAAATGTATTCAGGGCAAGTGGGCCGCAGACCAAATGCATCTTCACATCAATCAAAAAGAGATGCTAGCTGTACAAAATGCCCTAACAGCTTTCAAGGACCTTCTGCATCCAGGACAACTATTACTAAAGACGGACAACACCACAGTTATGTGGTACATAAACAAGCAAGGGGGCACTCATTCCTAACCCCTCTGCAGACAAGCCATGACTTTGTGGAACACAGCACTGACCTATCAAGTTCATCTGCAAGCACAATTCCTGCCAGGAAAGAAAAATACTCTGGCAGACGATTTAAGCAGAAACATCATGGATCCTCACGAGTGGAAATTAAATCCACAAGTATTCAGCATGATAACACAAAAATGGGGGTGCCCAGACACAGATCTTTTTGCCTCCCCTTTGAACTGCCAACTACAGAAATTCTGCACAAGGACTTACCACTCACAAGCATGGAAAGTGGATGCTCTCATTCAGCTGGAAAACCCTAAAAGTTTACGCCTTCCCACCGCTGCCTCTCCTTTCAAAGGTACTCCTAAAAGCCAGACAAGAAAGGCCAAAAATTATCCTAATTGCCCCAGACTGGCCACGCCAGCACTGGTACCCAATCTTAAAGAATTTGGCTCAAGGCCCAGCATGTATTTTACCTCAAATTCCTCAACGTCTGACTCAACAAAACAATCAGATCCTACACAGCCAGCTCAAAACCTTAAACCTGGCTGCATGGCAGATTATTTAGCCGAGCAACCAACACCTCTCTCTAAAGCTGTTATGGATGTTATTTTGGAGGCCAGGAGGCCTAGCACCAAGAAATCCTATTCAGAAAAGTGGAAGAGATTCTGCGCTTGGAACCAGGCTCAAAGCTTTGACCCTCTTGTTCCAATTATTCCTCAGATATTACAATACTTAACTGAGATGCTGGACAAAGGCCTATCCTTTTCATCCATTAAGATCCACGCCTCTGCCATCTCAGCTCATTACAACACGGATCCTCCTTTACTCTCTCATCCATTTTTAAAACAGTACCTCAGAGGGGCTAAAAACATAAGACCGCCCCGGAGAGCACCAACACCAACTTGGGACCTCAACTTTGTCTTGGAAAAACTAACTTTACCTCCTTTTGAGCCAGCCAATGCAGAAGAATTAAAATATGTGTCATGGAAAACTGCTCTGCTTCTGGCAAGAACCTCAGCATGAAGAGTCTCAGAGTTAAGGCACTAATGGCAGTGGAACCTTTCATTTTTCATCAGGACAGGGATTCTTTAAGAACAAACCCTACATTTATGCCAAAGGTGGTATCCAGTGTGGCTCTTAACCAAACTATTCACTTGCCAACATTTTATCCAAATCCCCAGAATAAAGGGGAGAGACTTCTGCACTCATTGGACATACACAGGCAATTACACTTCTACTTTGCCAAAACAAAAGCTTTCAGGAAAACTGAGCAATTGTTTGTTGCATATGCTGCAGGATCACAGGGAAAGGCTATTTCAAAGCAGACCATTTCAAAGTGGATAGGACACTGTATCCGTTTCTGCTACACACAGCATGGAAAAACTGTACCTAGCAACATTAGGCCACATTCCACCAGGGCAACAGCCACTTCAACTGCCTACCTTAGAGGAGTACCTACCAAGGATATTTGGAAGCTGCAACTTGGAGTTCAGTGCACACCTTTACAAAGCATTACCACTTGCCTCTTTACTCTAAATCCAGAGCTGGCTTTGCCACTGCAGAGCCTCATAGCCACCCTACCTCAGCTTTGGGATTCAACCTAAGTGTAATGACTGCAGCAGTGAAACACGATGAACATAGTACAGTTTTGTACCTACCCATAAATGTAGATGTTCGAGTGTATTCACTGCTGCAGTCCAGGTTACCCTCCCTCCATCCCCACTTTCTTAGCTGGGACTTATCTATACCTTTCTACCCTATACAACCTATGTGGTGTATTTGCTTGTAACTGAAGGTATTGCTTTTATTTTTTATGTATGTTTTATTAGCAATATGTATTGCTTACCTATTTGGGGGCACCTGACATCTGGGGCAAGAAAAACTGAAGAAAATGGCGTCGGCTGCATCTTATATACCCCTGGCGCACTGACGTCAGGGAAGAAGCGACAGCAACCGACACCGGACCAAGACTTTGGAACTCTGGCCGACTGCGGGACTGCCTGATGGCAGGATAACCCAAGTGTAATGACTGCAGCAGTGAATACACTCAAACATCTACATTTATGGTAGGTACAAAATTGTACTTTTCCATGCTTGCTTGTGATAAGTCCTTGTACAGAATCTCTGTAGTTGGCAGTTGTGAGGGGAGGCAAATAGATCTATGTCTGGGTATCCCCAATTCCTTGTTATCATGTTGAATACTTGTGGATCCAATTTCCACTCGTGGGGATTCATGAGGTTTCTGCTTAGTTTGTCTGCCACAGTATTTATCTTTCCTGGCAGGAATTGTGCTTGCAGGTGTACTTGGTAAGTCAATGCTGTGTCCCACAAAGTCATGGCTAGTCTGCAAAGGGGAAAATGAAGAAGGCAGGACACTGCTGCTGCTCAGTAAAATTTAATAAAAGCTTAAAAACAGATAAGCAAAGTAATCCAAATACAACTCTTCATCAGACATCAAACAATGCATGCATCTTCTGTTTTAAATAATGCCCCACCAATGAAAACCTTATGTGTCAATGAAACATTTAGACCAGGGGGTATGTGTGCCATTAGATCTATGATCCATTTAGTTTCATTCAAAGCAGTCTGTAACTTGACATCCCCCCCGATTGTTCAATCTAGTGTTGACTATTACTCTAAACAAAAAAACATGTGTTGGATTTATACATATATGTCTGAATAGGGCATTGCTGTCATCCCTATTCCTTATGCTGCCTAGATGCTGTAAAATTCTTATCTTAAACATATTGGTAGTCATACCCACATAGAAGTCCTACAGGTAGCCCTACCTTTAATGACGATGTTCTTCCCTGTTGTTCTGTGCAAAAAATTAACTTCTTTGTTAATGAAGCTGGTGTGCCTACCCTGTTCTTAAATGGCCTACTCTCAGAAAGACTTTTCTCTTTACATAAGAGATCACTCAGATTCTTATTCCTTCTGTATTGAAAGTATGGTCTGTTGTCAATTAACCCCTTTAAGCTGGTATCACTGGTAAGAATATTCCAGTTACTATTGACTATACGACAGATATCACTGATATTACTTCCATATGTGAACAGCATCTTGGTACTACTTCGTGTAGAAAAGGCATCCTGCACGTTCACTGCAGGAGCCTGAAGCTGGTTCCTATTCAACCAAGGTCTAAATTTAGTCTGTCTATCTATAACATTCCTTACCATATTCTTCCCATAGCCTCTCTGCTCAAAATGTCCTGCTAAATTTACTAACTCCTGTTCAAATTGCTTATCATCCTTGTTAATCCTAGAGGCACGACTCACTTGTCCTCTAACAATATTTAAGACAGCAAGGTATTTTGTATAGGCAAGATGTAAAACCTGCCTGTTGTTGTGTAATCCTCACATCTAGGAAATCTAGACAATGGTAGGACGTTTTAGCACTAAACTTAAGAAAGGTGGTGGTGGTATGTAGATGTTTGCTTAACATATGGTTTTAATAAAAAATCTACCCATATGGAGACATTTAAAACCATATGTTAAGCAAATGGAAAACATTCTGATAGATACAGGACATTTTCTACAGATTTTGGGCAATGTTATCAAACCTGCAAATGTTGACAAAGTTCTTATGGTCACATTGGACATTAACAGTCTTTTTACAGTGATTAACAATGATTATGGTATCAATTCCATAAGTGAACTTTTGACAAGTTTGGGAGTCACTATGAATAAAGTAGAACTTATTAAAGATTTGTTAACATTAGTGCTAGGTAACAATGTTTTTTTTGGGAGCTGGCTCCACGTATAGGCAAGCACAGGGTGTTGCCATATGGGAAATTATGAATATTTTAAAAAATGACACTTGGAAAGACTATATTTTAATGTATGTTAGATTTGTAGACGATATTTTTATTCTTTGGAATGGAGAATACGATACCTTTGATAGGTTTTTGTCATATCTACATACCACCACCACCTTTCTTAAGTTTAGTGCTAAAACGTCCTACCATTGTCTAGATTTCCTAGATGTGAGGATTACACAACAACAGGCAGGTTTTACATCTAGCCTATACAAAAAAGATTGTTGGAGAAATACCTTGCTGTCTTTCGACAGCATGCATCCTCTCTAGGATTAACAAGGATGATACATATGGAAGTAATATCAGTGAGTAGGCCATTTAAGAACAGGGTAGGCACACTACCTTGTGGTGCATGTAAAGCTTGCAGCTTCATTAAATCGTCATTTAAGGTAGGGGCTACCTGTGGGACTCTAAATGTGGTCTATCTATAGAATGTGCAGGTGTCCCAGTTTCTATGTGGTGATGGCCATGATAAGAATAAGATTTTAGATTACAGCATCTAGGCAATGGATCATAGATCTAATGGCACACATACCCCCTGGTAAAATGACGTTATATCCCTAAAACCACTTTTTTGAAGTGAGTGTTTCATTGACACATAAGGTTTTCATTGGTGGGGCATTATTTAAAAGAGAAGATGCATGCATTGTGTGATGTCTGATGAAGGTAGCGCTCGAAGAAACTACCTTTCTACCACAGTTGTATTTTGATTTATTTTTTTATCTGTTTTTTAAAAAGTTTTTTTTACTGTAGCAGCAGCCTTCTTCGCCTTCTTTTTTCATTCCTGTTTTTTGGATTTTTGGGATTCAAGAGGACTTTGGCAAGGCTGAGTGAATTTTTTCTTGTCTAGTCTGCAAAGGGGCTAGGAATGTGTGCCTCCCTGCTTGTTTATGTACCACATGACTGTAGTATTGTCCGTCTTTATCAGTAGTTGTCCTGGATGAAGTAGGTCCTTGAAAGCTGTCAGGGCATTTTGAACAGCTAGCATCTCTTTTTGATTGATATGTAGATGCATTTGGATTGTGGACCATGAGCCCTGAATACATCTTCCTGCCATGTGGGCCCCCCAGGCATAATCCGATGCATCTGTTGTCAATGTCTGCCTGGCTGGGGGTATGGTGAATAGCTGCCCCTTGTTGTGGTGACAGGCCTTTGCCCACCATCGAAATTCCTGTTGCAGGCAGGGAATCAGTGTAATTATTGTTTCCAGGCTGTGGCAATGTTGAGTCCAAACACATTTTAGATACCATTGTAGTTTCCTCATATGCAGTCTTGCATATGGAATTAGCAGAATGCAGGATGCCATGAAGCCCAAAGCCTGCAGAATTTTTCTTGCAGTTAACTGGGTGTTTGTTGCCAACTTTGTGAAATAAGTAGTCAGTTGCCTTTGTTTGTCTGGTGTGAGATAAGCCATCTGGGCAGTTGTAATTAAGCTTGCACCCAGGAATATTATCTCTTGACAGGGTACAGGTTTTGATTTATTTTCGTTTACTGTGTACCCTAGGCATGTCCTTGTTCACTGCTTGAATAAGGCAGTCGTCCAAGTAAGGATATACTTGTATTCCTCTTTGTCTGCAGAATGCAATTACTGGCGCCAGGCATTTTGTGAAGACCATGGGCGCAGTAGATAAGCCAAAAGGCAGTGCACAGAATTGGTAGTGCATTCAACCAGCTATGAATCTGAGGTATCTTCTGCATGACTGTCTGATTGGGACATGCAGGTATGCCTCTTTTAGGTCTAAAGTTACAAGCCAAGCCTTCTTGCCCAGCATGGGCAGAAGCTGCTGCAGAGTCAACATTTTGAATTTTGGAATATCCAGGTATGTGTTTAGAATTGATAGGTCCAGTATTGGGCTCCAGGATTTGTCCTTTCTGGGCACCAAGAAAAGTCTTGAGTAAAATCCTTGTCCCTGCTCTTGCTGTGGTACTTGCTGAATGGCCCTCATGTCCATGAGGGATAACACCTGTTTCTGTGCCTCTGCCCATTGATTTTTTTGGCAGGTCTGGCATACCGTTTTCCCTTGGCAGGGTGTGAAAGTGGAACCTGTAACCTTGTGACACTATGTTCAAGACCCATTTGTCCTGGGTGATTAGGTGCCAGTTTTGAGAAAAAAGTGCTAGTTTTCCCCCTAAAGGAGCTGCCAGAAGATAAGTGCTTGGCGCAGGCAGGGAGAAGTCATTGGGACTGCTTTCTGTATGGCTGTGATTTGTCTTCTCCGCTTTTGGAGGTAGAAGTACCCCATTGTTTAGGCCTGTATGAGCCTTGGGGCTGGGATCTGCCTCTAGGGTGCCTGTATCTGCTTCTTTGTGGCCTGTCTGACACTGAAAAGGACCAATTCTTTGTAGGCCAGTGTCTGCTAAATCTTGGAGGCTGTACCTGTAAGAAATCCTTGACTGTTTGCATAGATTTGGCTTTGTTCTCCATTTTCTTCAACACCTCTTCTGCTTTAACACCAAACAAGGTATCATGCTGTAGTGGAGCATCTAATAATTTTGCTTTAACATGATCAGGCAGATTCTGTTCCTTTAACCAATCATGCCTCCTAATGACAGAACCCGTTACAGCGGCTCTGCAGGAGGCCTCCAAAGAATCAAAACCACATTGTAAAGTATGCTTTCCAACTTGTTCAGCTGCATGGAATAAATCCTGCATTTCTTTATTTTCTGCACATTCAGAATTTCTCATCATTTTCTGTTTAAGCAGTGACATAATGTATTGCTGATATTTAAGCATATGAAACTGACAATTTAAAGCCCTTATAGCCAAGGCAGCAGAAGTGTAAATCTTTTTTCCCAATCTGTCCAGTGCCCTGGAATCTCTGTCAGAGGGGGTAGGGTTTTTTGATCCCCTTAGGACCCTGAGAGATAGTTTCTAGGTCAGCAGCAGGGTTTTTAAAAAGAAATTTGTGGGAGTCTGGAACCCTGTGGTATCTGTCTGGCTTAACAGGAGCTGGAGGTAAGGAGTCAGGAGTCAGACTGGACTCTGAAAATACATCATCTACAATGTCTGGCACAGGTGAATAGCCAGGGGCCTGTGCTGCGGCAGTAAAAGAAAGTCTCTGAGCCTTTTCTTAGATTCTGAATAATTTTGGCTCTCCCAGTGGAAATACTCCCTCATGGTATGTAGTGTTTCCCCAAAAGAATACTCCTCAGGCAGAGAAGCTGAGGGGATAGATTCTTCTGCATCAGAATCCTCATAAGGAGGAAGAGTGTATTCCTGATCAGAAGAGGATCAGATGTATTGGAAACCTGATCTGAAGTTTCATATTCTACCTCTTGCCTAGGCCTGTTGTCAGGAGGGGGATGAGAACCCCTGATCAAAGTAATCAGGTCTTCGGCTATCTTGAGCATCTGTTTTTTAGGCATGGAGGCCTGCCCATGGGGCTGTTGTACTTGTTTCTTTGTCTTTAAAGCTGCTTTAGTCTTTGCCTTGGAAGCTGAAGTAGTTTTAACATATAGTTGTGTAGGCCTGAAAATGCCCTCAGAAGCCGTTGCCTGCTCAGCGGCTCCGGACCCATCTGAGGGAAAGGTTTCCGAAGGTCCAATACCTTGAGTTTCTGTAGGCCTGGTTGACTCCACGTGGGAGTCGGTATCGGCCTGCGGCTCTAAAGTAGCGGTCATCAGGGACTGCGAAAGTGCCTCACTGAGAATCGGCGACTGGCCTAGAAGAAGCCTCATCGTCGGTTTTGGACCTCGGATGCCTGTCCTTCTGTTTTCTTTACGTTTTTTGTAAACTCCGGTAGTCGGCTGTTCCGACGGCATTATATAATTAAATCATCTGCCAAAGTAATGAAATGCAAAATCGTACCGATGCTTAATAGTGCGTTGGTTAAATCTAGCACAAAACCGACAACTAGCAACGTCGTGGTCAGGGCCTAGGCAAGGAATGCAGTAAGAATGAAAATTCTTATGAGGTATTTGCTTCCCACAAGAAATACAATTATTAACTTTTTCTAACATCGGTCTGGAGCAAGAAAAAAGTTTCCCCAACGGGGTACTTAGCTTTTAAAGAAGACTTTGGATCTGAAATTCAAGCTTGAAAATCTCAGGAGTTGGCCGACCGGCACTTGCGAACTGCTTTTGTTTTGGGCACCGCTCGGCAAGAAAGACTGAAGAAAATGGCGTCGGCTGCATCTTTTATACCCCTGGCACTCTGACGTCAGGGAGGAGGTGACAGCAACAGACGGTGGACCTAGACTTTGGAATTCAGGCAAACTGCGGGTAGCCTGCCAGCAGGATAACCCAGTTGTAATGACTGCAACAGTGAAACATGATGAACATAAGAAAATTCACCCCAGGGATAACTCCAGTGGCTCTACTCGACAGAGGCACTGGGAACTAAAGTTGGGTGGCCCTATGCCAGGGTAATCCTATGGCTAGGCTTGTAAAGACCCCAGGGCCATTAGCCTAGTACACACTTATGAACCTATGAACCAATGCACTGTACGAACACATACACAAATGCATGGATCTCGCAATACCCAATAGAACCAAGATGCTCTCCTCCAAAAAATGGAAGCTAATCTAGTGGTCCCCTGCCATAAATAAACTCTACAGCAGGAGGAAACTGATGTGGAATAAGGTGAAGTCCCAAGACTTGAAAAACTCCCTTATCGGCCTCAACAAAAAGTTGAGATCCCTCATCAAATCCTCTAAAGCTAGCTATGAAAACAGAATAGCATCAGATAGTAAAGACAACCACAAGGCCTTCTATAGTTATGTAAAGAATCTCCATAACAATACCCATTTGCTCTGAGCTCCTGCACAATGGTACCTCCTATACCGAGACAACAGACATTGCCAATACACTGGCTGACAGATTCAGTGCCAACTTTACTCCTCTCACTCCCCCCAAATGATCTATCCCATTAACAGTAGATTGGCAGACACCCGGTGTTACTGCTGCAGAGGTTAAAACAGCACTGTCCAAGGCCAAGAATACAGCTTCTATGGGACCCGACAATATCCCCTCGCTGTGTCCTACATGAACTTCAGAGTGAACTGGCACCTCACCTGTGTGCCCTGCTCAATCACAGGCTCATCTCAGGCTTTGTCCCTACCGAATGGTGCACTGCTACAGTCATTCCTCTCCACAAAGGAAGAGCGACTACAGACCCTGGGAACTATCGCCCCATTAGCTTGATGAGTTGGATATGCAAAGCTATGGAATGCATCATCATGGACCTAATAAACAAGGATATAGGGCATCTCCAAACTCTGGATCCTACACAGTTTGGTTTTGTGAAGGGTAGATCATGCCTGCTCAACTTGGTTGACTTCTTTGAGTCAGTCACCAGAGCTGTGGATGAAGGCAAGGTGGTTCTTACAGCCTACCTTGATCTGGCCAAGGCCTTTGATACCATTCCCCACTCTGGAATCATAGAAAATCTCAGTAAGCTAGGCATCAACCCCTATATCACTAGGTGGGTTGCAAACTGGCTCACAGATAGAACCCACAGTGTGAAAGTAGCTGACTCCAAGTCAGACTGCTGACCAGTCACGAGTGGAGTCCCACAGGGTTCGGTCCTGGGTCCTCTCCTGTTTGGTATCTACTTCTCTGAAGTCCAGGCCAACACAAAGGGACTCTGGCTGACAAAGTTCACAGACGAGTGCAAGTTGGGAGCTATTATTAACTCCACAAGTGATGTTGACATCCTATGGAAAGGCCTCACTGAGACCAACGACTGGTGTCAGAACCATGACCTTAAGCTCAATGCCAAAAAATGTGTCGTCACCCCCTTTGTGAAAAACCCTGTTATCATGATTTACCACACTGATGATAGTCCACTGAACACAGAAGGTGTTTATAAGAGATCTGGGAACACAGGTTGACAGAAACCTCCCTTTTGACCACCACATTGCCACTGTGGTCAGAACGGCCTTCGATGTGGCACATCTCATTACTAAGGGTTTTGCATCCAGGAAGAAAGAGGTCATTGTCTCCCTCTACTCTTCCCTCATTAGGCCAATCATCAAGTACAATGCCCCATTTGGCATGTACCTCACTAGACACCTGCAACAACTGGAGAGGCCGCAAAAGTACCTCACAAAGAGGATCCTAGGCCTTAAACACTTGTCCTATATGGACAGACTCAAAAAACTCCAACTGTTCTCTGTCTCATATCGCCTATTTACATACAGGTGATCTCTGTTTGACTTACAAAGCCATGACTGACCCAACCCTGTTAGAAATTCTACATCTGAAGAAATCCCAATCCCAGTCCTCAACCTCATTACCACAAACAACAGAATGTGCTGGAAGGGCAGGTTTTTAACCCAGAGACTGCCTATTCTATAGAACAGACTTCCCATACATATCAAACAGAGCACCTCACTGGCCCTCTTCAAGAGAAATCTCGAGTGGATGGGAAATAGAAAATTCACCCTGGGGATGACTCCAGTGGCTCTACTCGACAGAGGCACTGAGAACTAAGGTCGGGTGGCACAATGCCAGGGTAATCCTATGGGCTAGGTATGTAAAGGCTCCAGTGCCAATAGCCTAGTACACATCTATGAACCTATTAGATTAGGTAATCCTTGTGCCGTTTGTTTTGTGAATGTGCAGCAGATTCATCAAAGCTGGATCAGAGAATGCCTTGTAGGTTAAGCATAGCTCGCTCCTTAGTAGTTTGTGGGAGACTGAATACAGGGACAAGACTTTGACGTGGTCCGCATAGGACATGTTATTTAAACCCTGTGTTCTTTCAATGAGGAATCTCTGTGGCTGCTATAGTTGTTTCAAATACCTGGTCAGGTACATGCTGAAGAGTGCACTGTACTCAATTATTGGTCTAATGACGGCTGAGCATAGTGGGACTATGACCTTCTCAGATCTGGATGCCTTGCCGTAACTTATAACTTGCACCACACAGAAGGATTTTCTCACCACCATGGACGCATGTTGATCAAGTTCAGGTTACTGTCAACCTGAGTCCTCAAGTCCGTTACCATTGGGTCTACTCTTATCAACAGTGTTATCAATTATGTCATTTGCAGGGGTGGTTATCCTCCCATAAGGTATGAATATGCATTTTTTTGCAGAGTTTTAGGCTATGGTTCTGGCACCAGTTACTTGGTTCTCAGACCCTCCTCAAGGATATTTACATCTTTGGAGAAATCAATCATTGCACCCATATTGCAGTCATCAGCAGATGTGGTCAGCTAAAGGCCCTCTGCATTTGCTATGACTTTAAAGAAGTATATTCCAAATAGGAAACGTCCCAGTACTGAGACCCCTGGAACACCACTAATAAGAGGCCTATTGGCAGAGGTGGTTGTCCCCTCCCAAACTTCATATACCCTATCCATGAGATGTTTGACTATCCTTCAGGTTACACAGAGATTTATATCTACATTTGTGAGCTTGTATGTAATACCCAAGTGAAGTACTGTGTCAAATGCCTATGGTAGGCTGAGGTAGGCAGTATGTACTGTTTTGCCTATCATCCATGGTTCAAGTGGCCTTCTCAAAGTAGTCCACCAGGTTTAATAGGTTTGACCTACCCTTGATGAAACCAAACTGGGATGGGTCCAGTATTTGAAGATTTACTATGTCTGTATTTATTAGATCAATGATAATTATTTCCCTGGCCTTGCATATAAGAATAGTATAAATTATGGCTCTGTAGTTCCTTGGGTCTGGTAATGGTCCACATTTATCTACAAGGATGACCGTTGCAGCCCTCCATTCCCTAGGGATGAAGTCTGTCTGGAGGCTGTGGCTGAACAGTGATTCTTGTGGCCCTGACATATCATGTTTCAAACTATTTAGGAGTCATCTCTGGATATTATCAGGGTTCATTGCTGTAGTGTGTTTAACTCTGGAGAGTACAGTGAGGACCCATTCTTTAGTAACAGTGGGGGTATAGGTGGTACAGGGTATTTCCTGGAGAGTAACAGGCGATCTTCAATCATATGGACTCTGTCTTCTGCTTGTACCTTATTGTTATTGTGTAACTTTTAATTAAAGTTACTGTCCTGTACTCTTTTGTCTGACTTTGGTAACTATTTTAGCCAATGAAATGTTTCTGTCATGGCTTCTCTCTCTATACTGTGTGGTTGAGAGGTATGCCTTCAGTTATATCCGAAATGCCATAAAATCCCAAGAAATTAATGGCTCTTATTGCATGTATATTCCTACACACTAGGCAGTCATTTTTTCCCAACTCAGAACTAGCCAGTATTACTGTATGCATGCATGCATAAATAAGTAAACAGACACATGTATTCCATGTGAAATTGTAGTTTAATTTATTTTACAAAATAAATAAATAAGCAAGCAGGCAAACAGGTTCCACGTGAAGTCATAGTTTTATTTATTTGACTGTTTCTTAACTAATTATATATGTAGGCATAGATAGCTATTTTTGATATAATGTAACAGTTTTGCAATGAAACAGTGTAAACTGCATCTGAGAGCAAATGTGATATTTTGTTGCAAACAGACAATTTGCTGATGAATTGCAATGATGCAAGACGTCTGTAATACACACTCATTAGTTTGAAGAACAGCATTGCACATACAAATAAAACATAAATACAAATGGAAACATCCTTCTATAGTTAATATAGCCACTCTATTAAACAGCTTATTTATATTTATACATTTTTACATAAATACATGTATACAAATATTTCAGGCATGAGCAATAATGCCCTTCTAGCCTGCATAGTTAGTTATAGTAGGACTTCATTTCCATTTCTTACATTTTCTTTTAGCTATCACGCTGGATTCAACAAACCCTACATGGCCTGCTAAGACCATGTGCATTGTCTCGGCACAATGTGCACATGATAGCACACTGTTTTAGATTCAATAAGTATCGAGATTCAGCACAGTAAATATTGTGGCATGCTAATCGGCCAGTCCAAGATGGAGGAGCAATTCAACAAGTTATAAAGCAACCATGTAGACTCAGTGCTAGTTTTCCCTCTAAATTCCAAAACCTTTGGGAGTACAGCCACAGAAAGAAGTCTACACAGAAAGAATGTTAGTGGCTGCTGTAGATGTGTATGTGCAACAAGCTGAAGTCTATGCTGCCGTTGATGATAATAGTTGAAGGCCAAGAAAGAGAAAAGTTTTTGGACCCCATTTAATTTATCACAATTTGCATGATTTGGAAATTGTGGAGTGCTACAGGGTAGATGGAGATACACTACAGGAACTCTGCAACCTATGTCATCCAAAGCTCAGACCCAGGGCAAACCAAGGGGAACTAATACCAGTGGAGACAAAGGTATGTGTAGCCCTTAGAATCTTAGCTACAGGAACTTTTCAGAGACCAACAGTGGACATGGTGGGGGTTTCACAGGCATCAGCATAAAGCATACCTCATCAATTTCTGAATGTTATGCTCCAACATGCCAGTGACCACATATATTTTCCCAGTACTCCTCAGGACAGGGCTACAAAAATGAAAGACTTCTACCCTGTGGTACACTATCCTAAACTACTGGGTGCAACAGACTGTACACATGTAGAAATCAAGACAGTACCCAGGGAACAGGGCAGGGTCTACATAAATAAGAAAGGCTTCCACTTCATCAACTGCCAAGTTGTGTGTAATGCTAAGGGAATCATCTTGAATGTGTGTCCTGGTAAACCCAGGCCATTGCCATGACTCACATATATGGCACACCTCCCAGCTGTATCAGATGTTCAGTAGGGGTGATATCCCACAGAGTCATTTCCTGGGGATGCAGATTATGCACTGGAATCATGGCTCATGTTACCCATCAGAAATGCACACAAACCTGCAGAAGAGCACCTCAATGAGGCACATGCTGAAGCTAGAAATACAGAGCATGTGTTTGGGCTGCTGAAGTCATGGTTCCAATGCCAAAATACATCTGGGGGAGCCCTGACTACAACCCATATACATATACAGAAACGTTCACAGTGTGTGCCATGCTTCACAACATCAGCCTGAGAAAACGGCATCAGCAGCCTCAACAGAAGGAAGGGGCACACATCCCACCACCAATGGTAAGGTCACCACACCGACATGCAGGTGAGGAGTCAGAGGGGGATCCAGCAGCTGCTAAGGGTGACTGTAGACAGATGTAGACATGCGCAATATGCCCTCACATTGGCTAAGATGCAATGCATAGCACACTCAATCACCACCTTAGGGGCTAAAATCTTTATCCTACGCATGTACATATAGTAACATTGATGCCAGGCAATGCTCACAACCATTACCTACCCATGTAAAGGTTGTGTACTCCTGGCATCAGACAGACTCAGTCCTGAAATAAACCTGTATCAACTTCTAGATTTACAGGGGAAGTCTTGAACCTGGAATGTTTAACCTGAACTGGGTAATAAAACAAATGAGTGGCATACCCCTGCATGTTCTTACTTGCTAATGTTCATAGGTTCATAGGTTCATACTAGGCTATCTGCCCGAGGGCATTTACAAGCCTAGCCCATAGTTTTGTGGCTTACGCCACCCCTTAAGTATGGGGAACTATACCCATTATTTTGCTGTGCCTCTGTCGAGCAGTGACACTGAGGTAATCCCTGGGGTATATCTGCGATCTCCCATCCATTGGTCAAGATTTCTCTTGAACAAGGCCAGCGAGGTGCTCTGCCTCACATATACCGGGATTTTGTTCCACAGCATAGGGAGTCTTTGGGTGATGAATCTATCCCTCCAGCACGCCCTATTAATAGCCGTGTCGAGGTTTAAGTCTCCCGCCCTTGTGGCTCTGATGGATGTAGATTTTTTGAGGTGAAGCATATTCATCAAATCTGGGTTTGACATGGCCTTGTATGTTAGGCAAAGGTCACCTCTGAGCAAGCGTGGCGACTGAATAGAGCTGGAGTTCTTTCAGTCGGGCAGCATAGGACAGATTTTTGAGACCCTTTATCCTTTTGGTGAGGAACTTTTGTGGCCTCTCCAGCTGCTGCAAGTGTCGGGTCAGATACATTCCGAATGGGGCATTGTACTCAATCATTGGTCTGATGAGTGATGAGTAAAGGGAGACCATGACCTCCCTTGATCTAGATGAGAATCCCTTCATGATAAGGTGGGCAATGTAGAAGGTCTTCCTAACTACTTTAGCTACATGGGTGTCGAATGACAGACTACAATCAACCTGGGTCCCCAAGTCCCTGATAACTTCTTCTGTGCTCAGTGGATTGCCACCTATTTGGTAGCTAGGGGTAACCTTGTTTTTCCCGAAGGGTATGACTATGCATTTTTTGGCATTTAACTTTAGGCCATGGCTCTGGCACCAGTTATCCGTTTCTGTGAGACCCTTCTGAAGGATATCTGTGTCAGATGTGTTTTCTACTATGGACCCAGTTTGCAGTCATCTGCAAACTTTGTCAGCCATAACCCTCCTGTGTTTGCTTGTACTCGGAAAAGTAGATGCCAAACAAGAGTGGGCCCAGGACTGAGCCCTGTGGGACACCACTTGTGACAGGCTTTGAGTCTGACATGGCGCCAGCAACTCTGACCCTGTGGGTTCTGTCACTCAGCCAGTTTGCAACCCATCTTGTGATGTATGGGTTAACATTTAAGCTGATAAGTTTTCAATGATACCCGAGTGAGGTATTGTATCGAAGGCCTTCGCCAGATCAAGGTAGGCTGTATGGACTGCCTTTCCCTCATCAATGGCTTTGGTGACTGTTTCGAAAAAGTCAACCAGGTTTAAAAGGCATGATCTGCCTTTGACAAAGCCAAACTGGGTTGGATCCAAGGTCTGCAAATTCCCTATGTCTTTATTTATGAGGTCCATTATGATCCTCTCCATGGCTTTGCAGATAAGGCTTGTCAAGCTAATAGGCGGTAATTTCCAGGGTCGGTGGAGGCACCGCCTTTGTGAAGTGGGACCACAGTTGCAGTCGCCACTCCTGGCGTATCCAGAGGTAAGACTTTGATTAAATAGCTGTCCTAGCTGTGGGTTTAATTCCTCATTGAGTTAAGTGGAGCACACAGCCGGGGACACCATCGGGTCCCATGGATGCTGTGTTTTTGCTTTGGAGAGAGCAGTTCTAACTTGGGCGTTGGAAATGTTTGGGGGGCTGCAATCGTTTGGTATAGATATCTCTCCTTTTGGGGGGGGGGAGAAGTTTGCACTGAACCTGTCAGCCAGTATGTTGGCAATGTCTGTAGGATCAGTAATCTTCACATCATTTTGGACTAGTTCTGAGCATATCTGGGAGTTTCCTCCCAGGTTTCTAACATAGCTAAAGAATGCCTTATGATTGTCTTTTGAGTCTTTAGCTATTTTTCTCTCAAAATTTGCTTTGGATGATTTTATGAGAGCTCTTAGTTTTTTACTTATAGTGATCAAGGGTGTCTTATCTTTTAAGGATTTTGCTCTATCTTGTAGTAGCTTCCTCCTTTTGTTGTAGAGTTTGTTTATGGCTGGGGTCCACCAGACTGGACGCTTGCCTTTGGTACAAAGAGTCTTTGTTTTGCTTGGGATTGCCTTATCCATGCAGTCCTGCAGGTGCTGGTAGAAGGCATTTGTAAGTGATTCAGCGGCTTGAGTACTGTTTTCCCTTGGGGGCCTTAAAGGAGACCACACTAGTCTTTAGAAGTGTGAAGTCGGCTTTTGAGAAGTTCTTTACTGTGGTCTTTTTATTTCAGGTGGGGGTGGGATGAGGACCTCCAGCGAGATTAGTTTGTGATCTGATCTCACCAGTGAGGGGTATACTTCGGTGTTGAACATTGTGCTCCCATGTTCGTGATGATGAGATCAAGTATGTTATCTCCTCTTGTGGGGATGGTGACTAGTTGTTCCATGGCATTTGAGTTTATGAATTCCAGGAACTTTTGGGCTAGGGTGTTTGGGCTTGAGTAGTGTTCCCAGTCTATATTAGGGTAATTGAAGTCACCTAGTATGATGGTGTTTGGTGATACATTTATCCCTCTAGTGTTTTCAGGAAGGCCATGTGAGGTTCCTGAGTTTGTGAGGTGGCCTGTAACATGCTACAATTTGCAGAGCAGTCTTGCCTATGGTTAATTGCACCTGGATGGTC
Source organism: Protopterus annectens (assembly GCF_019279795.1). Taxonomy (NCBI): domain Eukaryota; kingdom Metazoa; phylum Chordata; order Ceratodontiformes; family Protopteridae; genus Protopterus; species Protopterus annectens. The sequence continues at coordinate 751,597,407 of NC_056735.1, read as the reverse complement.
TCCGATGCATCGTGCGTTGCCACCAGTCTTGAGGTGTGGGTGTCCTTGATGAATATGGATACCCCCTCCTTTCTTGGTATTGTCCGGATTTTGGGGCGGAGCATGATATGAGGTAAAACCTGATAGTGCTGGGGTGCTCTCAGGAGCCTTGAACCAGGTTTCTGTCACAGCACAGACATCGATGTTCTCCATATTGAGAAGGGCCTCGAGTCGTGCATTTTGAGATTTAGACTTCTGGCATTGAGCAGCATTACCCTTAGTTTTTCCTTTTTGTGTTCTAGGGTGGTAGGTTTAGAATTTGAGCCTTGCCTAAAAAAGGCACTATGGGGGTGGCAAGAGCCTTTGCCAATATCCGGAATCCCAGGGGTGACAGGTGCAAGCCGTCCCTTGCGAAGCAGCGTGGCTTGTCCAGCATGTCATCCCAGGCAGACAGACACTGGATCCCCTTTGAATGACACCAGTGTTTAAGCCAATTGTTAAAGCTGATCATCTTATCTCTGTATTGTGGCATCATTCTTGGTGAAGGTAGGATACTGCTCAGTAAGCAAGCAAGTAAGTAGCTTGTTTTTTACAGCAATGACTTTCAAATGTGACAGCAGAAACTTGTGTGAATACATGTGTCGTCTATCAGGTAATAGTCACATGTTCTTACCTGTCAAAAGTACTGATGGTTAATGAAAGTCCTCAGTCTGTCCTCCTACTTCTGTACTGGAAATCATTACAGAGAAGTTAGAAAGTAATGAGACACATTTCAGTTTCAAACTTCTTAACCTTCAGAACATTCTGATGCAAAAAAACTCTTTTGATTCTATCAGCTGTCTTACTTCTCAGCACCAAAATATGTGAAGAGCACAGTTAGAAAAACAACCTCACAAACACAAATATACTACGCACTAAGGCAGCTATGGACCCTGAGCATCAGACGCAAAAGCTTATGTATTCCTCAATTCAAATGATAGAAAGCAAGGATATGGCACAGATATCATCACTTGCACAGGGTGTTTTGTGTGTGTGTGTGTGTGGGGGGCAGGAAGTCTAGGCTGACAAAAAAAAGTAAGACAGTGCATGTCAGTAAGAAACAGAAACAGACAAACATTTGGCTAAAGTAACAAATGACCAGTGTGACAGAATGAGCTTGACTCTTCACAGATGAACATTGTAATGTGTGTGTGTGTGTGTGTGTGTGTGTGTGTGTGTGTGTGTGTGTGTGTGTGTGTCACAGCCAAGCTGTGTGACAGCTCTACGTCTTTGTATGTCAGACAGGTTTCAGCTGTGTATGGTAGAGGTGATAGGTCATTGCTGTCATTCCTGACTAAGAGAACTGGTTCGGTCAGGAGTTGCACTGGCATGTCCATGCCTCTCTTCAGATGCACTGCTGTTGCCTGAATGTGACTGATGTCTGCTACATGACGTCTCCTCTGAGGACAGCCAGGACCACAGCCCCATGGTCTGTCACGTCTGGGAGTGGACATCTCAACCAGTATTGGAGCAGTGGAAGTAGACCCACTATGGGAGTGTGACCTGGCACGGCCACATCAGCTAACATCAGATGATGCTGACCTATGCCTGCATGGATGCCACCCCTCTCACAGCAGATGTTCCATCACAGACACCACCCGTTCCAATGTGTCATTCATCTGATCACAAAATCAGCAACATGGTGTAGGCAGTCATGCATTTCTGCCTGTGCAACATCTACAACCTAAACATCTCTCTGGAGTACCTGTTGGAACATGCCTGTGCCTCCATGATGGACCTACACATACATTGTGTGGCATGGAAAGACAAACTTGCATCAGGTAGAGGATGAACAGCAGGCCTCCTACAAGCACCCCTAACATCCCTCCTATGTGGCATATTGCCCACACTGTGGTTACAGCCTTAGCCAACAGCTACTGAATAGTGTAACTGATAGTATCACCCTCCACCTGTCCAATATTTGAGGGCTCACTGGAATAGCCTGCTGGCTGTGTCTGATGGAATTATAGATGATGGCTGAAAGTCAACCTCAGTGTCAGATTCAACCTCTGCACCTCTCCACTTTGCTTCTGTTTGCCCACCATCATCATCAGGGTCTGTTGATACACTGACATCAGGTCGTAAGACTACCACAATTCCACTGTCAGGATCACCTGTAAGAAAGAGCAACAAACACAGAAATAGCAATTAAAACCTACACTGCTATAGTCCAATATAACTTAACAACCTAATAGTGGTACCACTATTACAGACAGTACAGCAATGCACACAACAGGCCTGACACCCACATCAGAAAATAAGTATTTCTTTTAACTCCTCATCAGTCGTGACAAAAAATGTTTGGTTTACCTTATCTGCTTGCTGCGTGCAATGGGCCTGGAGGAAGTTAAGCAAAAGGTAAGGAGACCAGCATCACAATGAAGATCAACACAGGGGAGTTTAAAATTTTGCCCTTTACATGTCCATTAACCATATTTTTAACAAGAACTTGGGGCACACATCCAGGCCAAACACATGTGTAATTAACCTGAATGTGTTAACTTTATCAAAGAAGTATTCCCCCCAAAAAATACAGTTAAAATGTTAAATGGAAAATTGTATTTGCTGTTAATACTTTACTATCCATTTTCTGTCAATATTTTACTATCCAAGATGTATTTAACAACTGATAATAGTTAAGCCTACATGGAAGCTCCTCCAGGGACATACTTGTCCTCTCTAAAACAGCTGCACCAACATCAATGACCTGCTGTTGTGCCACTTCCCTGTGTGCATATGTAACTCCAACAAATACAAATATATCAATCATACAGTGGCAGAGACAGGTGGAGGGAGAGAGAAAGTGAGAAACAGTGAGAGAGAGGGGGGATACACACAGACAGAGAGTCATAGACAGATGCACACACTGAAAGGCATAGTGTGTCATCCTTCTGCAGACAAATGCACAACTACTGTTACTACTGCCATGTCCCACTATGAAGGTGAGCCCCGTTGCTTAACAGTACCGAGGTACTTGCTTGCATTCTGATATCACCTACTGTTGTGTGTGTCTTTGCAGGTAACAGTATCTTGAAACCTTGCCCAAAAGAACAACACTGGTCATTGCCAAATTTTAGAGTGCTGTCTGATGACACTCACCTTAGAAGTCACTTCAGTCCCTCAATAGCCCAACAATCTCCACGGCACATCTAATAACTGCGTAATACTGTAGTAGAAGTAACTAGATAGGTAGAAGTTCTAATCCCAGCACTGACTAGTGTGTGTGTGTGTGTGTGTGTGTGTGTGTGTGTGTGTGTGTGTGTGAGAGAGAGAGAGAGAGGCAGAAGCATATTTCCTGTGTAGGAGTATTGATTATAACTTTTTGAGGCCTGTGGAGTGCAGTATGGTACGCATTTCCCCACTTTAGAAGGTGGTCTGATGACACTCACCTTAAAAGTAACTTCAGTCCCTCAATTGCCCAGCAAGCTCTGTGCCGCATCTAATAACTGCATAGTACTGTAATACAATTAACTAGATAGGTAGGTGTTCTAATCCCAGCACTGACTAGTGTGTGTGTGTGTGTGTGTGTGTGTGTGTGTGTGTGTGTGTGTGTGTGTGTGTGAGTGAGTGAGTGAGTGAGTGAGAGAGTGAGTGAGAGACAGAAGCATATTACCATATCGTTTTGAGGCCTGCAGAGCCCACTATGGCACCTATTGTAGTTTACTGGCCGTTTGGTCAGTTTTTCCATCTCTTTCAACTTTCTTGTTTAAAAGCAATTGATAAAAACAGAGCCAAAAAAACAATTGTTATGAAAACATAAACAAGCAGTCCCCTGAAATCAAGAGGCAATAAATCCAGGCTGAGAATATCTCCAAAACACACCTGATGAAGCTATGTGAAAGCACTTGTGTCTTCTATTAAACTGGTACCTGAACTATACCTCTGTGGATTTTATTCATCTTTTTGGAGATATTCTCAGCCTGGATTTATTGCCTCTTGATTTCAGGGGACTGCTTGTTTATGTTTTCTTGTTTAAAAGCCCCCATTTGCACTTTTCCCACCTTTCCTGTAAGTAGTCTAGTGCAGATACACATTTGCTGTATCCAGGACTGAATGTAAGCTTCTGAGAGGTGCTGAAGTCTGCTCTTCATATTTTCCCTTAGATCTGCTACTTCTTTCCTCTCCTGTAATTTTACTAGCTTAGTAGTCTAGCACTTTACCAGATATTTTGTAGCAATTATTGTAGCACACAAAAGTGCTACCAGCACTAAACGTTCTACAAGGAAACACCTGCAGGACTTATAATTAATGCCTATCTCTCCAAGCATGTCTAAAGGTCAGTTCCCTTTGCTTTTTCATATTAACCTGGTGAACTTCCACATCCTGAGGCAATGTAGCGACTGCCTCATGTACACCAACAACACTCTCCTCTTACCTCCCAACACTCAGACTTGTGAGAGATGCAGTTAAATATCCACGTTGGAAGCCACGCACACTCCAGCCAACATCGGAATAGCTGGTCAAGAACAGAAGGTCAACACTTGCACCACACCACATGGAACACAAAGCCCTCTGGAAAACACACCAGCACTGGCTTCAAATAAACACACAAACCACACACCCACCCTCGCAGAGGCTGTCATTAAAAATCTACCCAAATAGCAGAGACCGCCAAGGCAGAAAAGCACTCGACCACCACAACACAATACTAATCATGAGACACAAGTCTCCTAAACAGTGTGCCATTCAACCAAAGCCCCTAAGGCAAAACAGCATGCCCAGCATGCTAGCCATAGGTGATTCAATAGTGAGGCACATTGATGTCCCACTCACTAGGTTGAATAAAGAGAAAGTAACAGTCAGCTGCCTGTCAGGTGCCAGGATCCACTACATAATGCATGCATTCAGGTCCCTCAACAACAGGTACAAATATGACTCTGTCATTGTACATATTGGTGTGAATGACCTGAGATGTACCTCCCTGGACTACATGAAAAGAGACATGGAGGAGCTCTCAGATTATGTAGGCCAGGCAGGTATGACCCTAGCTCCGAGCAGCATCCTACCATCACACAGAATGATACCACAGTAGAAGCAGAAAATGACTGATATCAACAATTGGCTACATTTCTGGTGTCATTCTAAGGAGATCCATTATCTGTCTGCCTGGGATGACATGATTGAAAGACCTCGATGCTTTGTCAGGGATGGCCTGCATCTGTCACCCCTGGGCTTAGGGATACTGGGCCAAGGCTCTTGACACCCCAATAGTGCCTTTTTAGGAACAGTTCCAAAGACCAAATTACCACCGTAACAGCTACAAACAAATGCAATCTGAGGGACATGCTGCTCAATGCTAGAAGTCTAAATCTCAAAATGCAGTTGCTTAAAGCACTCCTTAAAATGGACAACATCGACATTTGCTCATCCAAAAAAAATTTTTGCCAAGCAGAACTGACT